>NC_060149.1:505372240-505673030 GCF_021461385.2 Schistocerca piceifrons | reverse complement strand
AAGTGTCAGAAAGTCGTTTCTGAGAGTATTTGTATGGAGTGTAGCCATGTATGGAAGTGAAACATGGACGATAACTAGTTTGGACAAGAAGAGAATAGAAGCTTTCGAAATGTGGTGCTACAGAAGAATGCTGAAGATAAGGTGGGTAGATCACGTAACTAATGAGGAGGTATTGAATAGGATTGGGGAGAAGAGAATTTTGTGGCACAACTTGACTAGAAGAAGGGATTGGTTGGTAGGACATGTTTTGAGGCATCAAGGAATCACAAATTTAGCATTGGAGGGCAGCGTGGAGTGTAAAAATCGTAGAGGGAGACCAAGAGATGAATACACTAAGCAGATTCAGAAGGATGTAGGTTGCAGTAAGTACTGGGAGATGAAGAAGCTTGCACAGGATAGAGTAGCATGGAGAGCTGCATCAAACCAGTCTCAGGACTGAAGACCACAACAACAACAACAATCTCCTTTCATCTCTATACACTTTTCCCAGTGATGTTCAATAAGTTTGATACCCTTTTTATATGGAGAACTGTCTAACTCCTCAAAATAGCCATTAACTGCCGACACATCTTCATTTGTTGAAAATCTTTGACCACTGAGCCATTTTTTTCAAGTTTGGGAACAGAAAATAATCTGAGGGACCTAAATCTGGCGAATAGAGTGCATGAGGTAGCAATTCAAACTTTAAATCATTAATTTTGGCCATTGCAATAACGGACTTGTGAGCTGGTGCATTGTCCTGAAGAAATAACACTTTCTTCTTGGCCAAATGTGGCTGTTTTTGCTTGATTTCTTCACCCAAGCGTTGCAATAAGTTCGCATAATACTCGCCATAGATAGCTTTCCTTTTTTCAAAGTATTCAATGAAAATTATCCCACACGCATCCCAAAACATGGATGCCATGACCTTGCCTGCAGATAAAATAGTCTTCGCCTTCTTTGGAGTCGGTTCTCCAATTTGTGTCCATTGTTTTGATTGTTTCTTTGTCTCAGAGGTGAAGTGGTGGACCCATGTTTCATCCATGGTTATGAAACAATGCAAAAAATCAGTTTTGTTGCTGCAAAACTTCACTAAACACTCAACTGAAACATCTTGACAACACTGTTTTTGCTCAAGTGTGAGCAAATGTGTCACAGACCTTGCACACAGTTTCCTCATGTCCAAATTTTCAGATAATATGCGATGTTCTGCACTTTTTCAAATGCCTACTATGTCTGCTAGTTCACACACTTCGTGAATTTTCTTCACCATTTGTGGAGTCATCACCTCATTTGGTCGACCACTGCGATGCTCATCTTGGCAGCTCGTATAGCCTTGTTTAAACTCAGCTACCCAATATTTTACTGATGTCAATGATGGAGCAGACTCTCCCAAAGTAGAATCTAGCTCAGCTTTCATATTGGTTGCTCTGAGGCCTTTTTTAAAAAAAAAAAAAAAATTAATTAAAAAAAAAAATTGCATCACATAACGATAACCAATTTTCTCCATTTTCATTGTTCACACACAACATTCAATATTAATGGCTACCAGACAAATACTAAACAATGTGCCATCTTCAAACTCGAAACATATGCTTCATAAATCATAATCTTTCTAATCCAGAGATATTTTTCAATAACTATTCCCATCTCTCGGTCAGGCTGGGTACTTGTGGGACCACCCTCATACTGCCTCAGCCTCAGGCTATGTCTACTTACAACCCCTTGCCAAAGGGTTCATACCCCTGTAGGAGATCCAGATGCAAGACATGCACTGAAATGCAATTAAAAGTATGACAAAAGTGTAGTTGGAGGTGCTCACTACATACCCAGTTGATATGTGAGGAAAATGTGTAGTTTTACCAGGTATTTATAGTATAATACAAACTAAACATGGATACAGGCGGACATTCATCGTAGTTAGCAGTCAATTTCTATAAAGAACAAATAGTTGAGTTGCAAGTTGGGCAGCGTTAGTTAACGGAACATTTTACCCTGTGATGTTATGAAGACAACGAAGTAGTTGATCATGTAATTTGATAAGCTCAACAGAAGCCAGTTTACACAGTTATTAAATAAATGGCATCTGGAGGTTGCAGCTTTTTTCAGAAATGTAACATCACTTTATTTGACAGGAAAAACATCTAACAAAAACAGAACATTGTAACATCTCAGTCATTATTAAACCTGGGTATAAGTCCATATAGCTTATATCATAAAATGTCAATGAAACTGCATGTATATAACTTTTCTTCTGACATCTTGACATTTGGGTCTGGCTAAGATAAAAAAGTAAACACAAGTTTCAGACTTCTTACGTAGTAACTCGTAATTTAAGAACAAAGTATTGTTGAATATGGAAACTGAAGAGTAATGGTATTTCATTAAATATGAGAGTCATCAAGAAAGTAATTTCCATTGATATCCACACACAGTACCAGAAGTTAAGTGCAACAGAGGCATATTTCTCTTTAATCTGTTGCAGTTACAGTACTGTGGACTTCTAATATACTCACTTGAAAACTGCACATTATGTGCTGTAATTGGATGTTGTGCATACATGGATGCAGATGATGGCATTGATTCACTGCCACCTGGTTCGTAAGCATGGAGCTTGTTTTGGAGAGGCCCTCTGATAAATATGGTAGTGTCATCTTCACGAGACCAAACATGAGTATCACATGAACCTTACTGACTGAAAGAAATACGACCGAGATTTTTTCAATGTGTATGCCACTTTTTGGCACAAGTTCTACATAAAAGGCTCTCAATATAGACTTCATATATGAAGAATCTACCAACTGCAACTATCAATAAGCAAGCTTCATCGCTGGGAACCACAAGTGCCAAGGTACATCTTGAGAATGGCAAAAAAATTGGAAACCTGGGCACAGACTTATGATCTGCATCAAATGCGTTATCCAAATCTGCCATCATCTTTGAACAGCAGTCTGTGGAAGAAAAGCTACAATGCATATCATATTTCTGTGTCATCCAAAGTTGCTGGAAGCTTTGTAAAGACAATTGGTAAACACATCCCATCTACTTTACATAGGCCTGGGATCTGCAAAGGGATGTCATGGTAGTGCCAGATGAGGTGCCTTCCATGCAAGGGTTTAATTTGCAGAAGACCAATTGGGAAGCTTCACAAGTGAGGTCAATATAGAGATTTATGAGACATTCATCAAATGCGGCCAGGGTGTTTCAAGAAGAACCATCCCAAGAGGTTGTAGAACAAGCTATATACTAGGACTGACTGGCAACATCAGACAGCTGATGAACCACTGCAAGAATCTTTTTGAGACAGACCTGTTACCTGATGACACTATCTACCTTGGTGAAGAATTGTTGCAAACCATCTCAACAAATCAATTACCTAGCTGGATCACGCTGGTAGAGAATCTTGACATGAAGATAAATAGTAGGTGGGCCTGGAACCTCCTGAAAAATGTTAATGGTGAGCCAGCAATATCCAAAAACTTGGCCACAACAACAGCAGACCAGATTTCAGCTCAATTACTCATAAATGGCAAGACTGCAGGCTGTAGAACACGGGAATAACTGGAATGAACCCCAAGATGTGAGAACCATCTCCTCAAAGAGCACTTGTGTTTGAATGAACTGGAATCTACCATCTCCTCTTTGAAATTGAATACAGCTCCTGGTATCAATGATCTCAGACTAGAAGAGATAAAAAAGTTTGGCCAGACCACACTGCAATGGTTGTTTAAGTTCATGAATGGGTGCGTAGATGAGCTTTATATCCCCAGGCCCTGGAGGAAGGCTCAAATGATTGCATTGTGTAAGCCTGTTAAGGAGCCAAACGACCCTAAAAACTTTCATCCATTACTATTGTGCAACACTTGAAAAATCTTTGAACATGGTATTCTTAACTTAATTAACAGCATCACTGAAGAAAAGTTCATTCCTCAACAAGTTGGGCTTCGATCTGGAGAATGGTGCTATGGTCGGATACTGAAATGCACTTAACAGATTGAGGATGGTTTCGGACAGGGTAAAATAACTGGAGTTTGTTGACTTAACAGCTGCCTACAACCACAGAAAGTAGTTGAAGAAAATTTACCAGCTCACCAGTGATTACCAACTAACATCCCGCAGAGGCACTCTCCTGCAGAGCAAAAGATTCCAGGTCTTTCTCCAGGGTGAGAAGAGCAGATGGCATATGGAATAAGTTCACAGATATGTGAGTGGCTCAAAGACTTCTTAAATAACAGAACTCAGTGTATCGCCCTCGATGGCGAGTGTTCATCAGAGACAAGGGTATTGGCAGGAGTGCCCCAGGGAAGTGTGATAGGACCACTATTGTTCTGTATACACACAAATGATTTAGTGGACAGGGTGGGCAGCAGTCTGCAGTTATTTGTTGATGATGCTGTGGTGTACGGTAAGGTGTCGAAGTTAAGTGACTGTAGGAAGATACAAGACAACAAAATTTCCAGTTGGTGTGATGAAGGGCAGCTAGCCCTGAATTTGGAAAAATGTAAGTTAATGTGGCTGAGTGGGAAGAACAAACCTGTTCTGATGTTCAGATACAGTATTAGTAGTGTCCAGCTTGACAGAGTCAAGTCATTTAAATATCTGAACGTGAGGTTGCAAAGTGATATGACATGGAACGAGCATGTGAAAACTGTGGTAGGGAAGGCTAATGGTTGACTTCAGTTTATTGGGAGATTTTTAGGAAAGAGTGGTTCATCTGTAAAGGAGACTGCATACAGTATGCTGGTGTGACCTATTCTTGAGTACTGCTTGAGTGTTTGGGATCTGTACCAGGTCAGATTAAAGGAAGAAATCAAAGTAATTCAGAGGTGAGATGCTACATTTGTTACCGGTAGGTTCAATCAACATGCAAATATTATGGAAATGGTTCATGAAATGAAATGGAAATTCCTGGAGAGAAGACAACATTCTTTTCATGAAACAATAATGAGAAAATTTAGAGAACCAGCATTTGAAGCAGATTGATTCCACTGCTGCCAGTGTAACATTTCACCTAAGGACCATGAAGATAAGACAGGAGAAATTAGGGCTTGTATGGAGGCATGGAACAGGAAAGGAAATGACTTGTAATGGTACAAAGTCCCTCCACCATACACCACATGATGGCTTGCAGATTATGTAGGTATTTATTGATCACCTCAATTGAGGTGCAAATGCAGCAAGCACAGTGACTGCTGATGAATTTGCATTGCGTACAGGGAATGGTGTGTTTAGTTAACTTGTTTATGTGTGTCTATTACTCAGTATTTATGTATACCTTACTTGCCTCCACAGCTGAAGTCACTAACATACACCTGTGCGGTGGTGTTTGACTCAGAGGTAAGCCGACTCAAATCCAGGTAATGGATAAAATATTCGCTGCCAGTATTTGGCTAGCAGAGGGAGGAGAAGTTGTGACATGAAGTTTCTGATCACCTGTCTTTGTCTAATGAAATGAGGGCATGTGACACTATTGATAGTGATCCATCCATTGGCTGGGGACATTAAAGTTGGTGGCCCCCTTGGTGCTTTTTGAAAGAAGTAGGCTACATGCAGAAACCAGGTTTCATCCTCTCCCTTCCCTTTATCCATAACAACATGAACCCAACACTGCACTCTACAAGCACTCATCACAGTTGTCCAGATGGCACAGTTACACACTTGACACTTCATAACAGGTCGGAGGAAGACAATGGCATACCACCTCCACTAGGAGCTGGCCACGAGCGGTGGTACAGGATTCCTGCATCTGGCCCCCCTATGCTCATTTTCTGAGTATGGGACTATTTATTATCATTGGGTATACTTTAGTTTTGTAGGAAATATACGATGAAATGTCCTTTAAGAACTGTTCAAAAACAAGGAGAACATTTTACTGTTTACATTTTTTGTATATTTCTTCAGCAAAGCAGAATGATTTCAGAGTCTTAACTAAAAAACTTTTCTTATCATGTTCTACTTCTTGCTGCTGCAACAGTTTAAGCAAAAAGGCAATATTAATTAGCCATTAAATAGATCAAATGCAACACCAGTATTTGATATTTATAACATTAGTTGTAATGAATCATAACCAGTATGTTATAAATTTACTATTACTGTTGAGACCTTTCTCATTGTGTGAAACATTGATCAGCCTGAACAGTGTAAACACTTCTGTGCTAAGTAGTGGGTGGAAGAATAAGTCTTATTTAAGTGACTTAGGCAAAATCAAATTATAATTGTCTGAGGGCTATGAACAGATTTCATGAAATGGGAAGGCTTATTTCATTTTAGTGTGCTGCAGTCGGTAGAATCTATCAAGAGCTGGTAAATGATAATGTAGCCATTATTAGATGCCATGGCACTAAATATCAATAGTTAATTAAAAGCTATGTTTCTTAGCAACTTGCCCACAATGTAGAGCAGAACAGCAGCAATTGGTGGTGCAAATGACAGTAGTGCACTATGATCAATTTTTTGCAGTATAACATTAATTTGATAAGCAAATGGGGTTCCACAACAAATCTGTATGTGTGTCATTGTTGACCAAATTGCGCTTTCATTGCTAACTTCCACAAGCATGGTAACATTGCAGTTTCCCTATATAAAAACAGAAAAATGTTGTGTAATCAAATATCTCATTTAATTCAAAAGAACATAGTGTTTTGCAGCCATTCTCAATGATGTTGAGTACTGAGACAATGTCATTTCTGAGAATCATCTGTTGTGGTCTTCTTCCAGCACATTGTCAAACTCTCACAAATTTAAGGATGGTATCTCCCATGCTCATTACTGTAAATGTTAATTGGCTGTTTGATGATGATACCATGACTGATGAAGCATTCAGCTGGGTATTAGTGGCTGGAAGGTGGGATGTGAGTGGCACCTTACATGTGTTTGTTGTTGTTGTGGTCTTCAGTCCCAGGACTGGTTTGATGCAGCTCTCCATGCTGCTCCAACCTGTGCAAACCTCTTTATCTCCATATAACTACTGCAATCTACAGCCTTCTAAATCTGTTTAGTGTATTCATCTCTTGGTCTCCCTCTACGATTTTTACCCTCCACACTTCCCTTCAATACTAAATTGGTGATCCCTTGATGCCTCAGAACATGTCCTACCAACCGGTCCTTTCTTCTAGTCAACTTGTGCCACAAATGCGTCTTCTCCCCAATTCTATTCAGTACCTCCTCATTAGTTACATGATCTACCCATCTAATCTTTAACATTCTTCTGTAGCACCACATTTTGAAGGCTTCTATTCTCTTCTTGTCTACACTGTTAATTGTCCATGTTCGACTTCCATACATGGCTACACTCCATACAAATACTTTCAGAAAAGGCTTCCTAACACTTAAGTCTATACTCAATGATAACAAATTTCTCTTCTTCAGAAATGCTTTCCTTAGCATGGCCAGTCTACATCTTATATTCTCTGTACTTCGACCATCATCAGTTTATTTTGCTCCTCAAACAGCAAAACTCATCTACTACTGTAAGTGTATCATTTCCTAGTCTAATTCCCTCAGCATCACCTCATTTAATTCAACTATGTTCTGTTATCCTCATTTTGCTTTTGTTGATGTTCATCTTATATCCTCCTTTCAAGACACTGTCCATTCTGTTCAGCTGCTCTCCCAGGACCTTTGCTGTCTCTGACAGAGTTACAATGTCATCAGCAAACCTCAACGTTTTTATTTCTTCTCCATGGATTTTAATTTGTACTCCAGATTTTTCTTTTGTTTCCTTTACTGCTTGCTCAATATACAGGTTGAATAACATCCGGGATAGGTTAAACCCTGTCTCACTCCCTTCTCAACCACTGCTTCCCTTTCATGTACCTCGACTTTTATAACTGCCATCTGGTTTCTGTAAAAATTGTAAATAGCTTTTCGCTCCCTATATTTTACACCTGCCACTTTCTGAATTTGAAAGAGAGTATTTCAGTCAATATTGTCAAAAGCTTTCTCTAAGTCTACAAATGCTAGAAATGTAGGTTTGCCTTTCCTTAACCTATCTTCTAAGATAAGTCATAGGGTAAGTATTGCCTCGAATGTTCCAACTGATCTTCCTCATGGTCAGCATCTACCAGTTTTTCAATTTGCACATAAAGAGTTAGTGTTAGTGCTTTGCAACCATGACTTATTAAACTGATAGTTCAGTAATTTTCGCACCTACGTTTGCCTATTCTGATGGTATCATCATAGTGCTGAGGGCAGGCAGTTATGCTGCTGGGAGCCTAAAGCCATCAATCCATTTAAAATATTCAGCCATTTAGCAACCTCGACTACATCTCTGACTCTCCATTTATATTGGTGTGGTGCTTTAGCTAAATTGTGAACAACAACCAAATGTTTCCCTATGCTCAGGTATGGCTGGCTTGCTAGGCTGCTTGTGATGCACATGTTGTTCTTGCTGTTTTAAATGTGCTTTAACTGCACCATCTCTCTACCCTATGCACAATTTTTATCACATTTGTACCTAATTTTGTACACCCAATCAGTCTGTAGCATTTCTTGTTGTGCTTAATTGGACTTACAATATCTTTTATTTTATGGTTGCTTGGGGAAAAAAAAAAAAAAAAAAAAGCATCAAACCCTTATTCCAGAGCATCTTCATGATGTAATCAGTCACATTCTTTATGTCTGGCAGAAACTCAAGTCATTATCATGCTGCATCCTCTTTGTGTTTCTTGCCTGTTACTTTCTTATGCTTCAAAGGTCTGTTTATGACTTTGGACTGTTTGTTACCAATGTTTTCCTTATATTACTGAATTCTTGTTATAAACTAACATTGTCACTGACAAAATACACTCTTGCTGTCAGTGTGCTGAGAGTTGCTTGTTTTTGTGCCGCATGGTTATGAAAATCTGGATATGGGTATCTCCTGGTATTTTTGGGTTTCCTATGTGCTTTGTGTGCTAATTTTCTGTTGGTTTGTAAACAAGGAAATGCAGGAATAACAAATAGTAGCCTGTCTTTCCACAGTGAAACTGATTTTATCATGGATACTGTTGGGATACTATAGTAAATCCTTTAGAATTTCCTCTCCATGTGGTCAGGTGACAAAAATAACATTCACATAACAGAGACAATGTGAGGGATTTATTGGTGTTCCTCCAAGAACCCTTCTTCCATCATCTCATTAAAAACATAAGCAGCCAAAAGATACAGAGGAGAACCCATACTTACTTCATATGTCTGTTTATAAAATTTGCATCATTGTTTGAAGCAGACAGACTGCAGGAAGTGTTTCACTAACTCTGCCATGTCTGGCTATGGTTTCTCCTCCAGTAGGTCTGAAACTTCTTGTGTTGTATCATTTGCAAATAATGATTTATGTCAATGTCAATAAAACTCACCAATATATCTGTTGAAGAACTCATTACCATCTGCAGAATTTGAGTGGTTGATAGGGATGTAAACAAGACAGAGAATGTTCCTAAGCCTTCAGACAATTTTTTTCAGAGATAACTGATAGAGAGTACACATACATGTACCTGCATGACTATATTGTTCTGGGTGATTACAGTGTACCAGCATTGCAACTGGTCTGGGATGAGTTGTTGTATTGGGTGAGGAGGAAAGGAAGGGGAGAGTGAGTCGGAGGGAAGCATGGCTAATGTCAGAGAGAGAGAGAGAGAGAGGCAACAAATACACAGGATACATGCCACAGGTGAGCTCACTGTGACAGAGGCAGGAGAATCTTGTGGGGTGTACAATGACATGCAGGAGTTGAGTGGGAGGAGTAGGACCTAAATACAACAGAGGAAACTGTGGAGAAGACAGTGTGAGTGTAGAATGAGTGAAGTGGGGAAGAGGTTATGGGGACGAGGATGGAGGTGGGTGTAGGACAGAGGCTAATGGTGATTGAAGCAAGGAGGATTGTGAGATCAAGGGATGTATTGTAAGGTCAGCTCTCTTCCACATACTTCAGAGAAATTGTATTGGGTGTGGGGAAGCCAGATGGCTTTGCTCATTGCTTCAGGTGAACCATTCACTGATTGCCAGACTGTATGAGAAAGACTTTTTGGTGTGGAAGGGATGGTGGTTATCAAAATGGAGGTGCTGTTGATTGTTAGTGAGCTTGATATGGACAGAGCCTTTTAAGGCCCCATCGGAGATGTGTTAGGTGGCAACACTTGCACAGAACACATGAATGGTCACACTAGTGTTCTATACTTTGTATCCTTTAGAGAGGAGATACACTTTCCTAAAATTGTCCCAATAAACTGAAGTCAACCACTCACCTTCTCTCCTAATGCCATTACGTTATCATTTCATTTTAAATCACTTTGCAGTGTTATGCCTAGATATTTAAATGACATGACTGTGTCAATCAGCACAATACCAATGCTGTATTCAGTCATTACAAGACAGTTTTTCCCCACTCACCAGCATTAACTTGAATTTTTCTACATTTAAAGTAAGCTATCATTCATCACACTAACTACAAATTTTGTAGGCTACTGCTCAGCCTGTCTGTAAAATCATCTATGTATACACAAAATAAGAACGGTCCTATCACACTACTATGGAGCACTCATGACAGTAACCTTGTCTCTGATGAACTCTCATTGCCGATAACAATTTTCACGTTCTATTACATAAGGAACTTTTGAACCACTCGCATATGTGGGAACTTAATCTGTATACTCAGACCTTCATTAAAAGTCTGCTGTGGGGTACCATGTTAGATGCTTTTGGAAATCTAGGGCTGCCTGTTGCTCTTCGTCCATGGTTCATAGGATAATGTGTGAGAAAATGGCAAGCTGAGTGTTGCATGTGTAATGCTTTCTAAATCTATGCTAATCTATGTCTTTTGGAAATTTATTACATTCAAACTCAGAATTGATGAACATAAGAGAGATGGGTTATATGAGAATCTCGGTTTTCTCACAAAAAGATCATGCAACATTCATCACACATTCATTCATGATTACAATGTAATTAAAGAAATAATAAAATGATACAACTCTTCACAGTACAGCAACAAATCAGTGGTGGATGACAAATATTATGAGGTACTGAAACACTGATTTGACATTGCCTTGTATGCATAGGTTGAACAAATCAAACAAGTCTAAACCAAAAATGTTAGCACTTGTTTCTAGAATATAGTAAATGGAATGAAACATGCTTTGTAACCTAATGATAAGGGAAACAGATGCACTCTGTCTAATTGAAATTTAACTTGTTTATTAACCACTCTTAACAGAGCAAAAAGTTTGTTCTTCTTTCTATGTACTACACCAGAAGATTTCTGCAAAACAGACAAGCCAGGCTTTGTTTGCACTGGCTTGGCTGTCAGAACATGAACTTGCTAAGAGCTACATTGTAATTGTGTGGTAGACTGGTACTGTGACTGGCAATGTTGTAAACAGACAATCTGGATATGACATTACTAACTACACTTGAAATGCTGTGCTTCATGACAAGGATAAGCTTTCCTATCACATGTGGAAAACCACTGAGGACATCACTTCCTCACCTTATTCTGAAGTGTGTACAAAATTACTGAATGGTTTATGTTTACTTTTAATCTGAGCCCTGTTTTTGTTCACTTTAACATTGACTGCAGATGGAGTGTCTTGTGCACTACAAACAAGAGAAATAGATGGAGCCTCAAAATGAACCTCAATTGTATCCACAATACCTTGGGACTCTATAACTGACGGAACTGTTTTCAGTTACAGATCTTGCAGTTTTAGGATAGCAACACATATGCATGCATCTCACACACTCTGCAGGATTGCATCATGTAGCATAACACCACTGTAACTTTGTCCACAAGAACACTTAAACCTCCAATGTCTTGTTAGCCTTTAAAGTACAGCAGTCCACTGTTTTAATAACTGTTCGTGGTGCTTCATAAGATAAAAAATTTTAAATCTTGCCTTGGTGACAAATTTGCACCTCATAATGCTCATCGATTTTCCCAACAAGTTCTCCGTAATCAACATCTTTCAGACAAGAGCTGGTAAACAACTTGGGACATTTAGTGCTGTGTGCAGGGCAGAGAGTTTCCAGTTGAGCACAGTATTCTGACTGTTCCTCTTCTTTGCAGTTAGACTGTGAAACTTTGGTGCACCCACTGGCTGTGGTGCTTTTTGTTATGACAGTAAGTTCATGATCTGTAGAACGCTGAGCAGTCTGCTGCACCTCAAATTGAATAACATGATTTAGTGATAGTTTCTGTGAGGGCTCAGGCATGGTTAAACATTTTATATGAGATACAATACACAAATATTATTGGTACTGAGACTAGCAGAAGACCAAGTACATCCACATAATCAGGTGAGATGGAAGTCTATTCAGACTTGAACATACATGAGAACATAAATTTTGCCATTTTTATGTATGCTACTCCAAGCCTATAAGGCAGTTCAACAGTTTTACTTCTGGAGGAGGTCAAGAGGGAGCTTCAATATATATATAAAATATTGGTTGAGTTTAGTAAAGCTATTTATCATAGAATACTTGGATGCAGTGCATGTCCACTTGAAGACAATATAGAGTTAGTACTGTCGCAAACACAATGATGACTCTTTATTACTTTGCATAGTATTGAATGGCAGTTGAATATCACATTAATTTAACTATAAACTTTGGTAAACAGTCCTGCATAATATAACAAATCATGTTCTGGAGACATACAATGCTTTGTTCACAAGTAAACTAACAGTCTAAATTTAAATTGCAATAAAGCAACATACAGTTTACACTATTCTGTTTCCACTGATATTAAACATTCTCATAATTGTGCTTTTCTAGCTCTGAACACAATAAAAGACACAGTCATGAGAAACCAACAAGGTCACGACATGAGAGCATAACCATAAGTAGGACAATACGGATTATTGAAATGTGCAAGACACATACAGACTTGTTGGTACATACGCTGCTATGGGACCTCACTCATCAGTCAACACCACAGAAAATATGCTTAAGGGATAGATACTGCAGTTCCTCTTCAACAATTTCATGTTGACAACTAGAAATCCCGTAAGTGATGAGATTGACTATAATGTTACCATAAGACCACTGAAGTCCCAAAGAGGAAACCTCGCTGCAATAGCCAACTATAAGAACATTAACATAAAAATATACAAGTAGGATAACAACATACCAAAAAAAGCTAGTGATTCTCACATCAATGATTATTTCCATCCTTACATTAACACTATTTCACACTTTCATAGAAACAGCAAGTATTTAAATGTGAGCAATTACACATATTTATTATGTCAGGGAAATATTAACTGTGCTTTTATTGTCAATGATTATAAACTCTTCAATACTGTAAAAACTATTGCTCAATAGCATGTTTTTTAATTCTCTTTTAAATATATGCGGTTTTGGTATTATTTTTAGTTCTTTGGGGAGAGCACTGTAGAGGATTTTGGGTTGGTATAGTACACTTTTGTGATACATAGCTGTTTTATGAATTTCTCTGTGGAAATCAATCCTATTCCTCATTTCGTAGTTGTGAAATTCTCTGTTTAATGTAGAAAATTCCTCATGTTCTTTTAAGAAACATATGCTTTCATATATGTATAAGGGTGGTAGTGTCATGATTTTTAATTCTTTGAAAGCATGCCTACAAGAGTCTCTATATCGTATACCTTTTATTATTCTGACTGCCTTCTTTTGTAGTCTAAATGAATGTTTTGTTATACTGTTGTTCCACCAAAACTGTACACCATATCTTAATAAACTGTGCATGAATGAGAAATAAACACATAACACTGTTTTAATATTAGTTAGTTAGTTGTTTGGGGATGGAGACCAGACAGCGTGGTCATCGGTCTCATCGGTTTTAGGGAAGGAAGTCGGCCGTGCCCTTTCAGAGGAACCATCCCGGCATTTGCCTGGAGTGATTTAGGAAAATCACGGAAAACCTAAATCAAGATGGCTGGACGCGGGATTGAACCGTCGTCCTCCCGAATGCGAGTCCAGTGTCTAGCCACTGCGCCACCTCGCTCGGTTTTTAATATTACATGAGCTTTTAAGCATTCTAAGTATATAGCATGTTTGACTTAATTTTTTGTTCAATGCTATTATATGCTTTTCCCATCTTACGTGTTCATCAAACCATACTCCCAAGAATTTTGTGTATGATGCTTGTTCAATCTTACACTTACCCAGTTCTACTGTAACGTTAGTTTTTATTTTATTTGTAATATGTCTGAACTTGATCCACATTGTTTTTTTGGCATTCACAATGAGTCTGTTTTCATTAAACCATTTGTTTGCTTTGTCTGTTGCTAATGTGACGTTTTCCTGTAAGTCAGCTTCACTATTTGCTTTAACAAACAAACTTGTATCGTCAGCAAACAGTACTGCCTCTGCTTCAGATAGTTGACTTGGTAGGTCATTGATAAATATTAAAAACAGTAATGGCCCTAATACAGATCCCTGGGGTACTTCATACAAAACTCTCTCGAATCTTGATGAATATGTCCTATCTACAGGGCTTATCTCCACCTTCTAATACCTGTCCGACAGATATGATTCAAACCATTTGTGGGCAACTCCATGTATCCCATAGGCATATAACTTCCTAAGCAGTAACTTATGGTCGATGACATCAAAGGCCTTTGATAAGTCTAAAAACAATCCACAATTTAATTCATTTCTATTTATGGAATTTAGAAAAAGTTGCAGAAAATTGAAGATAGCTGTTTCAGTTGATTTATTTTTACAGAAATAATTTTGCGCATTAACCAATATTCTATTCTTAATAAGAAATTTGTATAGTCTATGATACATTATCCTTTCTATTATTTTTGAGAAACCTGACAACATTGATAAAGGCCTAAAGTTACTAACATCATATTTATCACCGTTCTTGTAAAGTGGCTTTATAGTTGACATTTTAAGTTTTGATGGAAACATCCCTGTCTTAAAAGATTCATTTATAATTTCAGTGAGATGTGAGGCTACGTTTCTTGCACTTTGCTTAATGACTTTGTCAGGAATCCCATCACACCTACATGACATTTTATTTTTTAACTTATTTATAGCATTTAGTACCTCTGATTCAGTTACTCGATAAAGGAACATTGTCATGTCATTCATGGGGATTTTTACCTTGCTATTCGAATTGCATTTAGTTTTAATTAAATTAATGGCTATATTTGTGAAATGTTTGTTAAATATGTTGCCAATCTGAAGTGGGTCCTTAACAGTTTTACCCCCACTTTTAATGACAAAGCTGTTATCTTTTCTTTTGTGTCTACCTATATTTTTATTTATTACCTCCCAAGTTGACTTCATTTTGTTGTTACCTTTCTCAATATATGGATCATTATCAAGCTTCTTAGGTGCAATTATTACTTTCTTGTACAGGCTTCTATAACATTTCATATGTGCTCTCAGTGCTACATTCTTCCTGGCTGATTTATTTAACTTTCTGAGAGTGTCTGATGACTTTCCAATCCCCTTTGTAACCTGTGTTTTGGTTTTATGTTTAGTTTTGTCACTTTTTTTTTATAGGAAAGGCAACATTGAAGCAGTGTTTGTAGCTTTCAAGGAATGAGTCAAACTTTGTATTGACATCACCACTTGATTCACTACCCCAGTTGTTATTTTCCAGAATGTAATTAAAAATTCTTATGCTGTCATCATTTATAAATCTCCTTTCTCTGTAATTGTTATTGATAACAGGGTCCTTGTAAGATGTGACATTTAAACTCAATTTGATACCCTTGTGATCCGAGAAACCAGTGTCAGTTACTTCAGAGTTATATTCACACTTGTCCTTGTTTATAAATACTTGATCTATTATAGTTTCAGATATATTTCCACATCTAGTAACTTCATTTACAGTTGCCGTCATATTATGACACAAAAACAGATTGCACAGTTGCTGTTGTTTACTACAGTCATTCTTAAAGTTAACATTAAAATCACCAAGAACAATTACATTATGTGTAAGTTCATTCAGTAGTCCCTCAAGATTTTCCATAAAAATGGCAAAGTTGCCCAATGGTGATCATTACAAACACACAATAGTAATTTTTAATTTGGTTAGGTCACATACACTGTATTCAAAATCTTTGTCTATGCATTTTAATTTACATTTAATTTCTTTTGATTCTATCCCTGTCCTAACATAAACACATGTCCCACTCCCTTTATGGTTGATTCTACAAAATTTGCTAATCATTTCAAAATTTGGAATAATTATGCTAGATGCTTGCATTTCTTTTACCCAGTGCTCACTTATGCATAGTATGTTAATGTCTTTTAGATAGTCAGTTAATAGAACTTCTATTTCAGCTAATTTACTTTCTAGTCCCTGCACATTTTGGTATACAACTGTTAAAGTTTCATGTAGTGGATTTGCTGCACTATTTACCTTTGTACTCTCTTGTTGCTGACACTGTAAAGATTCTGCCTTTTCTTCTTCTTTGAATTGTGAAGAACCCATAAAAAATAGTCACTATGCACAGCAGCTCTTCTTATCCTGAGGCTCTTCCTTTGAGATGTCTGCAGAGCAGCTGATGAGTTTCTGGATCTAGTAGAATGGTTCTTGGCTGTTGGTGTGGTTGCAGTCCTAGTTACAGGTGAGCATGAGGCATTAAGTGTGTCGAATTTGCTGACAGCTTCATCCTTGGAGGTTTCAGGTGCACATGAGTTTACGCTAGGTTTGTAGGCTTTCTCATCTGAAGAAATTGTTTCCTCTTCAACTCTGCTGGATGTTCCTGACATTTTTGCTGGTACCCCATATTCTAACACTCCTTCAGATACTGGTACTGGTATGTTAGGTATCTCTCTCATCTTAGACATTTCCTTGCAAATTTCCATTTGCTCAGTTACTGCTATGGTGAAGATACCAGGCAGTTTGTGTTGATCATTGAGATTATTTATTGTTTTCACAATTTGAGCACAGACATACAGTTGTCCTGCTCTATTTAGGAGATCTCCACTGTTTATGAAATGTCGTTTTCTGAAATCTAGCTGGACAAATGTTGAATGTGGGTAGCACTTTGTTATTTTGTGAAGCAGTCTGTTAGTTTTTTTTTATTTCTTCATTAACACGAGATTTACTAAACAAAATTGTATGGAATGCTGGTTACCACCACACATACATTTTTGAGCTTTTTGAGTGTCTCTCTTAGCGCTCGTCTTGCTGATAATACATCATTGCAGCGGACGTCTACTCCGCTCCCTTGGATTAGAACACAATCATTTTTCTTTATCTTGATACATAGATTTTTGCAGTTATTGGCAATCTCTTTCAGTGGAGCATCAGGTTTTATTACGCTAGTAACACTGCATCCTGAGTTATATAGGGTTTCTGCCAGTCTTTTTCCGAGACTGTTGGCAAGTATATATACAGTAAAAGCATTATTTGTTGTGCTCAAGTCTTCCGAAGTTTTGCAATCTATTATATGATCATCTTTCTTTTCACAGTCTCTATATGTATTATATTATTAACAGATTTTAACATTTTGAACGCATTATGGGCTGAGTTGTTAAGCTTTCGCTCAAGGTTTTTGTTAACAGTTGCTTGTATGTTAGGTGTAATGAACTTTTTGGAGGCTTGTTTACTTTCAGTTCTCACGACACTTACTTCTTCCACTCTCTCGCCACAAGATTTTATTTCATTACATATTTCCAGAGCATTGTATCTGGACATGCCCAGATCCGAAGCTGTTTCTTGAGGAATATTGTATGAGGTTAATGACCAAAAGACTAGCCCCATACCACTAACAACTAAGTTGGAGGCATTGCCTTCTGCTGATAATAAGACACAATCAGTGGGCATTGCTTCTCCTGATCATGCAACAGTCTCTCCTCTGTCACATTCAAGTTGCCTGGAGAGGGGGAAACAAGGAGCTGTTAGTGATAGGCAGATCCAGTATTAGGAATGTGATTGTCCCTCTAAGAGAAATAGCATGATGTCAAGGAAATGGACTGAATGTCCACTTGGTGTGTATCCTGGAAGGAATTGTCTGCCTTGTGGGAGAGGTAATCCCAGGAGCAAATGAAAGCACAGGTAGCATTCAGCAGCATATCACTGTTCATGGTGGCATCAATAGTATACGTCACCTTGGTTCTGAAACCATCCTCAGTTCTATCCAGAGACTGGTGAGCATAGCCAGGACAGTAGGCCTCATTTGTGCAACCTCTCCACAGCTATCAACTTGCAGCTTCATTCTGAGGGCTGACTGGGGCACTCTGGTCTGTAGCTGAGTGGAAGGTCTAAACCAAAGGTTTTGCAATCTGTCTGATGAAATCATCAGTCATGGGTTCCTTGACCTAAGTGACATACTGGAGACTGGATAGGTCAGGCAGGCTCTGTACAGTGGAAATGGCCAGTCTGGTGGCACAGTACTAGTGGAATGCACATGAGTTTCTTTTTAGATTAGATAAAACTACAAGATCCCCAAAAGAGACTTGAGCATCACATCAGTCAATTATGTCAACAGATCAGATAGCAAATCCTGAAAGAGAGAATCTGACAAAACTAGTTGTTAACTGCCAGAGTACTTGCAGAAAATCTCAAAAGCTGACATATGTCATACAAAGCAGTCGCCTCCCCATCGTACTAGGAACAAAGAGATTGGTTAAACCTGAAGTGCAGAGTAGGGCAACTTTCAACATAATATGGAATGAATAAGGGAAAGAAGGAGTTATTATAACAATAAGCAGAAGCGCTAGATTTAGCAAGATCCAAAATAAATCTGACTGTGAACTAATATGGACAAGAGTAACCATGGTTGGTGGACTTAGACTAATAATTAAATGTTTCTTCTGACCACCTGATCCACACACATTGGTCATAAAGTCATTCAAAGCTGTTCTGCACTCAATAGCATGGAAATACATTGAGCACATAGTAGTAGTAGGTGGTGACTTTAACCTGCCCAGTACCAATTGGGAAAACTATGAATTCATAGTCAGCAGAAGGGACAAACAGTTATGTGAAGTAATACTGAATACATTGCCTGACATTTGTCTCAAATGACTAGTTTAACAATCCAAATGCAAATATTTCAGACTTCCATGATTTGATTTCAACAGGGAGATCTAAACAACAGTGTTCCTAGCCCACTATTGTCCACACCAAAACAGGGTATATTGTGCAGTTTCACTCCCTGTGGTTTGAGTGAAGCCAATCATCACCCCTAAAGAGTAATAGGAGACTCTTTACTAGTTCTTTATTAGGCACTTGTTCTTCAGCACTTGATGACCCAAATATTCTGTGTCTATTGACCTCCAATGCTTTGCATTGGAAGATTAGGTATGGAGCAGTTTCGTCACCCTTTGCCACACAGCCTACAAACAGGGGCTTCTTTCTCTACATACATCATGTGTAGATGTTTCTTAAAGTTCCTGTGGCCTGTCATTAGTCCTACTATGAGTGTAGTGAGCCTTTTGTTCAAGCCAGGATCACGGAACTTCTCTTAAAACATGTCTTTGGCATGTCTTTGCTTGTCATGTTTTAGATTTTGGATCATAGTCCAATATTCATTCTACATTCTGCCTTCTGATCCAGTTTCATAGTTCTGATTCAACCATCACCTTGGTGATCATCAGGACAGGTTCTGTTTGAATAAATGAAATTGTCACACCTGTCCTGGTCAGCCTACCAGCTTGTTCATTGCCACTAATACCTCACTGACCAGGGACCCAAAGCAGGTTTACCTTTTTGCTTTCCCCCAGTCTCACAAGGGCTTTGTGGCATTCTGAAATGAGCTTTGATCTCATTGCAGGGGCTCATAGAGATTTCAGAGCTCCTTGGCTGTCTGAATAAACCATTGTAGTATTTATGCCTGGAATACCACAGCCACATACTCTAGAGAGATTGCATTCTCTAGTGTAGGCTGTACCTCACATGCACCAGCTCCAGCACCTTCATCTCTTTTCAAGTCATCAGTAAACCAGACTATGTCTCCTACACAGTGTCATGCTTCAGTCTTCCACTGCTCCCTACATCCAGCTGTTACAGTGAACAGTTTATTGAAGCAGAGGGAAGTTATTGTATAATCAGCTGGCATTCCCATGACCATTCTTGTATTTACCACATTCCCTTTATTGGTACTAGGATTCAGGATATCCTAAATCTATCCAGTTAATTTCAATTTTTAGCCTATACACCCTGCTGCTGCCTCCATTTAAACCCACAGGTGTAATGGGCCATGTCGAGCATGGTTTCCATCCCACCAATGAGTGTGCTGCTAATTCCGCCTGTTATGTCTAAGCATGCCAGTCTCTGCTCCTTGCCAATCATCTTAGGAGCCACCTTCTGTTCTACTATGTTCCAGAATACTGTAGCCCCATAAATTCTCATAGGTCTTACTATAGTACATACTCTTGGGGTTTAGACCCCAGTTCTTTCCATAGGCTCTTCTAGTGCTCACAAGAATGCCTTTCACCTTGGAACATACATTCTTTATATGAGGTGTCCATGATTGTCTCACATCCAGTGTTACCCCTGTATACTTCACTACCTCCTCTACAGGTAGGGTTTCATCAAGAAGCTTAAGAGTCCACTACAAGTGGAGGATATGCTTCCTCATAAATGGTACTACAACACTTTTATTGGGGCTGACCCTTAGTTCCTGTTTCTTGTACCGGTTTTGCACAATGTTCAATGCACATTGTGCCACATTTCTAACAGTACTAGCAAATTTGCCAAGTATTACTATGACTAAGTCATCTGTGTATCCTTAGCAAAAGTAGCCTCTAATATTTCCCTCTTCAATAAGTTCATTCACCACTATGTTCCACAGTAGTGGGGACAAAATTTCTCCTTGCACACACTAGCTGGTGTTGGCGATAACCATTGTTTTCATTCATCGTGGGGCTTCTATCTTTCTTCTGCTCAGCATTGTCTTAATCCCCCTGCATATGGTGGTCTCAATGCCATATTCTTCTCCAGCTCTAACCATGAATTTTAAGGTCATATTGCTAAAAGTCCCATCAGTATCCAAAAAGATGCAGAGAACAATTTCCTGAAAGTGTAGTTCTTTTTCCACTTCCCAGAAAGTTGGCGAAATTTGTTTTCACTTGATTTGCATGGTTGATATGCTTGTTGGTTCACATGTAGAGGAACTTTAGTTAGCCACCTTCCCCTAACATGTGCATTAACCAGCATCTCTGATGTCTTTGAAAGAAAGGACAGACTGATTGGTTTTGTTATCCTTGGCCTTGGCATGTTCAATTTTCCTTGGGTTCAGAATGAATTGAACCATCACTGCCCTCCAACCATTAGGAATGATTCCTGCTGCTAGGGTTGATATGGGGGGAGGAGACCAAACTGCAAGGTCATCAGTCTCATCGGATTAGGGAAGGATGGGGAAGGCAGTCGGCCATGCACTTTCAAAGGAACCATCCTGGTATTTGCCTGAGGCAATTTAGGGAAATCATGGAAAACCTAAACCTAAATCAGGATGGCCGGATGCAGGATTGAACCATCATCCTCCCGAATGTGAGACCAATGTGCTGACCACTGCGCCACCTCGCTCGGTCCTGCTGCTAGGCTCTTTAACCTTATATAGGAATCTAATTAAACTCACCCCTGCTTGTTGCAGCAAGCTGAAAAGATTCTATTCTGGCCTGGTGACTTGAATGGTTGAAATGTTCCGACTGCCCACTGGATTTTTTTGAATTCATCACATTCTCTGTCAGATTCCCAGTTCTCCCTTTGGTTGCCTGTAAGCCAATGTCTCTTAGGGACTGAACCTTAGCCTGTGTTGTCTGCCAGAGTGCACTGAGATTGGTCTTGAGGAGCACACCAGCATCTCATTCACTGTCTTTGTATACTCACCATCTTCCTTCCATAGAGAACCTTGTGGATTAGTTGGTATTCTGGTGAGGATATTGTGAAGTCTAGTGCAAGTAGCTGTACGTTCCATTCCCCATAGAATATCTTCCAGGATCATAGTTGCACTTGCTTAATTGCAAGGTTGTATTTGACAAGGGTCTCCACATATTTTACCCATTGTCCTTCCCTGCTTGTAACATTGAACAGTGTTGTTACCTGCTACCCTGCAATTCCAGGTTATTGTTCCACCAAGGTAAATTCCTGTTTGTACACTTTTTGGTGGTTAGGTAGTTTTCTAAATCTGAGGTCATAATGGCAGACATCACTGCACCTGAAATTTCCTCAAAACCCCTACTGGACTCCTTATCAAAGTTCTGACTTCAGATAGGCCTGAGTTGAAATCTTTCTTCAGATAAGGATGGCTCCAGTGCCACTGCCATTGTTTGACATAGCCACCCATTAAAATGGACCAAAAGTTATGTCAGTTATTTCTTTCCTTCTTATGTTCCTGAAAATATGTTCTCTATCGATATTCAGGATGTCCAGATTACTCTAGAGTAATAATTGAAGAAGATACTTACCTCTGCTGTTGGTGTCACTGCTTCCCTGCAACAGGTTTTGGGCACTGGCATCACAACCAACCAGCAGTTATTCATTCTGTTGTGAGCAACTGTGTACCAGTCTCCTCACTTCCTGGGAAGGAGGTCTGCCATCCTTGTAAGGAAGGTGAGCTGAGGGCAATACAATTCCCTTTGTGTTTCCTTTCTTGCATTGTTTCATCCCAATGGTCACTAAGCTCTTGGAATAGAAGTCCACCTCTGACATGAATGAAATTCCATTGATAACGTAAATGAATGTTCTGGAGTTCCTTAGATTTCTAGTACAAATAAACTTACCTCCAGCCCCTCCAAGGCCTGAAAAGTCCTGTATAGATAGGATTCCTGGATCAGGGCCATGGCCATGTCCATGTTCTGTCTTCTCAGAAGATGACTCAGGGTGGCAGTTGCCCCTTTACTGCATTGCAGGTTTACCTGCAACATTTACAGTCTCCATCTCGCCTTCATGGTTGCTTCCAATATCATTGATTACCCTGAAGGTAACCTGTGGAAAACCAAATTATGATCTCAGGTTCTGTTCCTGCATTGCTCAGGGAATTTTCACTGCCTCCCATCACTTGGGTTTGGTCATCTGGTGCAATCATTTGACTGATTACCCTCTAATCCTCTCTCCCAAGACTTTCTTGTTCTCTGATCTTATTTTCTCAAACAGAATCTTTGAAGTTTTAGTACCCAAATTGATACCTTTGCAGTCTTGATGGGCTCAGCTGCAGTCTTGACCAGCAACTTCGCCTCCTCCAATGGAGGTGCCTTCTGTACCATCTCCTTAAGCCAATCCACTGTTCCCATCCCCCAATAGAGCACACTAGACCCTCCTGAGTTTGGGTTCTGGGCTAGTGGTCCCTTCAGTCTTCTCAAAGAGTGTCATCCAAACAGACTCTATCTGCTGCAAGGTGATGTTGACCGGTGGATATCCCTGTTGGTTAACTGCTATCCTGATAACCAAGACTGCAGTACTGTAGGTCTTTTCCCCTCTTTCCTGTCACAGCTTTTCCTGGATGTGATTATCCTGTGAAGTTGGAGTGTTAGACTCCTCCCTTGTTTGGTTGTTTCCTGTCTTGGAGGTTGAAGAGGTCTGTTTACCCCCTTCATTTTGAGACACTCTTTTTTGGAGGTCTTAGACTGAAGACCTTTCAGTTCCCTCAATTTTTGTGTAGGAAGCTTTTCTTTACATTCCTTATGTTTCTGTCCTTTGGTGAGTTTTCTCCTCTGAGTACCAACAAGGATTTAACTCTTGACCTGGTCCATCTTCTCAATGACAATTTCTACATCTTGAACTGGTCTGCCATCCAATCCAGTTGTGGAAACAGTTTCCATTGTTTACAACCCAGTGTTTGGATGTTTCAGTTCTCATCATGTCTCTCAGGGTTTTTCCCTTTGTTCCATGTTTTCCATTTTAGTTCTACAAGAATAGGGGTATATTCAGTCAACACCACAGAACCCCATGTGGTGCCAGGATAATTACTCAGGGAGTAGCCCTGTATTCCTGAGGTTCTGTTACTGACAAATCTTCCTCGCCCACTGGCATGGACCACAGCAGGCCCTGGGTTGGGTATCTGGTGAAGTGGGGTAGGACCATAGAATTGGATATGAGAGAGACAGGGTGTGGAGGGACACTCTTCATCTGGTTCCTCCACTGATGTCTGTCTGGTATTGGAGACCCTGCCAGTAGCTGCAATACTGCTGACATATTCCTCAGCTTCTTGTGAACATGCAAGCCTCTCTACTCACTCAGACAGTACTTCAGCAAGGTGGGCTCCCCTGGAGAGGTAGACCACCTTACTGATCACGGGTTTTGAATCCCAAGGGCCAGCAGGAGGAGTGTTTAGGCTTCTCAGGTCATCATTCCATGAAAGCCTCACAGAGAAGGAGCAGGAAGATCAGAAAAAGGAAGAAAAGATAAATTTCACTTTTGCACATGGAATGTGAGAACATTGTTAAATCTTGGAAAACTGGATAAGTCAAAAATACTATGACAAAGTGTCGACAGGATATTTTAGGTCTGTGTGCAACAACAACGATGGGAAATGGCAACTTTAGATCAAATTATTTCAGAATAATTCATAGCAGAAACCAGCAGCCATGGAAGAGTGGAGTACCTACTATATTAATGAAGGGATGGATACATAATGTTATGAACACCTATGTTGCAAGTGAAGTATTGTGAAGTATTGGAAGACACCTGGTGATGGCAGTAGATATATTATTGATTATATAATAATGAAGCAAAAATACAGGAACCAAGTAAAATTTGTTCACAGTTATCCTGGTGGTAATATAGAGAGTGACCATACCTTGTTGTGGCGAAGTGCAGTATCAGATTTAAGAACCACAGCTGATGTATCCAAAGAAATGGGAAATATATAAATTGATGAATGTAGAGATTGTGCAGGAATTCAAGCATGTGACAATGGAATCAGACAAGGAAGAGAGCAGTTGGGACGCTATTGAGTCCAATATAAGAAATGCAGCTACATATATATTAGGAAGGAATAAAGTTAGAACCTTGGAAGTCTTGGATGATCCCAGAAATATTGGAACTCATTGACAAAAGGAGCAGACTAAAATAAAAGAGCCCTGAAGATGATAACAATATGCCATTTAGAGAAAGAAAAGTGGCTAGGTAAAATTAGTAAAGAAACAGAAAATGATTTAAATACAGAAAAAAAGGATGAAGCTTATTCCAAGATTAAACTGTAAATTAGTGAAAGATAAAAATGGGAAGCTGTTGTTTGACATAGGAGATATAAGTGAGAGATGGAAATAGTATACTGAAGATCTGTATGGTGGTGCTGAAATTGGGAGCTAAGATGAGTATATTGAAGATGAAAAACTAATTGATGAAACAATAAGAGACCACTGATAACAAAGGACAGTTCTTCCTATTTTGATTAAATAGCTTAAAATCAGATGAACAACATATATAGATAACATTCCTGCAGAGCTCCTAAAAAACAGTGGTGAATGCATCAAAAGTAAATTGTTTCTTGTTGTTGTTGTTGTTGTTGTTGTTGTGGTCTTCAGTCCTGAGACTGGTTTGATGCAGCTCTCCATGCTACTCTATCCTGTGCAAACTGCTTCATCTCCCAGAACGTACTGCAGCCTACATCCTTCTGAAGCTGTTTAGTATATTCATCTCTTGGTCTCCCTCTACAATTTACCCTCCACGCTGCCCTCCGATACTAAATTGGTGATCCCTTGATGCCTCAGAACATGTCCTACCAACCAATCCCTTCTTCTAGTCAAGTTCTGCCACAAACTCCTCTTCTCCCCTATGCTATTCAATACCTCCTCATTAGTTATGTGATCTACCCATCAATCTTCAGCATTCTTCTGCAGTACCACATTTCGAAAGCTTCTATTCTCTTCTTGTCCGAACTATTGATCGTCCATGTTTCACTTCCACACATGGCTACACTCCATACAAATACTCTCAGAAATGACTTCCTGACACTTAAATCTATACTCCATATTAACAAATTTCTCTTCTTCAGAAACGCTTTCCTTGCCATTGCCAATCTATATTTTATTATCCTTTCTACTTCGACCATCATCAGTTATTTTGCTCCCCAAATAGCAAAACTCCTTTACTAGTTTAAGTGTCTCATTCCCTAATCTAATTCCCTCAGAATCACCCGAGTTAACTAGAGTACGTTCAATTATCCTTGTTTTGCTTTTGTTGATGTTCATTTTATTTCATCCTTTCAAGACACTGTCCATTCCGTTCAACTGCTCTTCCAAGTCCTGTCTCTGACAGAATTATAATGTATATCGGCGAACCTTAAAGTTTTTATTTCTTCTCCATGGATTTTAAATCATACTCCAAATTTTTCTTTTGTTTCCTTTACTGCTTGCTCAATATACAGATTGAATAACATTGGAGAGAGGCTACAACCCTGTCTCACTCCCTTCCCAACCACTGCTTCCCTTTCATGTCCCTCTACTCTTATAACTGCCATCTGGCTTCTGTACAAATAGTAAATAGCCTTTTGCTTCCTTTATTTTACCCCTGCCACCTTCAGAATTTGAAAGAGAGTATTCCAGTCAACATTGTCAAAAGCTTTCTCTAAGTCTACAAATGCCAGAAACATAGGTTTGCCTTTTCTTAATCTTGCTTCTAAGATAAGTCGTAGGGTCAGTATTGCCTCACGTGTTCCAATATTTCTACAGAATCCAAACTGATCTTCCCTGAGGTCAGCATGTACCATTTTTTCCAATCATCCGTAAAGAATTCGCATTAGTATTTTTCCGCCGTGACTTATTAAATTGATAGTTCGGTAATTTTCACATCTGTCAACACCTGCTTTCTTTGGGATTGGAATTGTTATATTCTTCTTGAAGTCTGAGGGTATTTCGCCTGTCTCACACATTTTGCTCACCAGATGGTAGAGTTTTGTCAGGACTGGCTCTCCCAAGGCTGTCAGTAGTTCTAATGGAATGTTCTCTACTCCCGGGGCCTTGTTTCGACTCAGGTCTTTCAGCACTCTGTCAAATTCTTCACGCAGTATCATATCTCCCATTTCATCTTCATCTACATCCTCTTCCATTTCCATAATATTGCCCTCAAGTACCTCGCCCTTGTATAGACCATCTATATACTCCTTCCACCTTTGTGCTTTCCCTTCTTTGCTTAGAACTGGGTTTCCATCAGAGCTTTTGATATTCATACAAGTGGTTCTCTTTTCTCCAAAGGTCTCTTAAATTTTCCTGTAGGCAGTATCTATCTTACCCCTAGTGAGATAAGCCTCTACATCCTTACATTTGTCCTCTAGCCATGCCTGCTTAGCCATTTTGCACTTCCTGTCACTCTCATTTTTGAGACGTTTGTATTCCTTTTTGCCTACTTCATTTACTGCATTTTTATATTTTCTCTTTCATCAGTTAGATTCAATATTTCTTCTGTCACCCAAGGATTTCTACCAGCCCTCATCTTTTTCCCTCCTTGATCCTCTGCTGCCTTCACTACTTAATCCCTCAAAGGTACCCATTCTTCTTCTACTGTCTTTCTTTCCCCCATTACGCTTTCCCTGAATCTCTGTACAACCTCTGGTTTAGTCAGTTTATCCAGGTCCCATCTCCTTAAATTCCCACCTTTTTGCAGTTTCTTCAGTTTTAATCCACAATTCATAACCAATAGATTGTGGTCAGAGTCCACATCTGCCCCTGGAAATGTCTTATAATTTAAAACCTGGTTCCTAAATCTCTTTCTTACCATTATAAAATCTATCTGAAACCTGTGAGTATCTCCAGGCTTCTTCCATGTATACAACCTTCTTTTATGATTCTTGAACCAAGTGTTAGCTATGATTAAGTTATGCTCTGTGCAAAATTCTACCAGGCGGCTTCCTCTTTAATTTCTTACCCCCAATTCATATTCACCTACTACGTTTCCTTCTCTTCCTTTTCCCACTGTCAAATTCCAGTCACCCATGACTATTAAATTTTCGTCTCCCTTCACTATCAGAATAATTTCTTTTATCTTATGATACATTTCTTCAATTTCTTCGTCATCTGCGGAGCTAGTTGGCATATAAACTTGTACTACTGTAGTAGGTGTGGGCTTTGTGTCTATCTTGGCCACAATAATGCATTCACTGTGCTGTTTGTAGTAGCTTACCCACACTCCTATTTTTAATTCATTATTAAACCTACTCCTGCATTACCCCTATTTGATTTTGTATTTATAGCCCAGTATTCACCTGACCAAAAGTCTTGTTCCTCCTGCCACCGAACTTCGCTAATTCCCCCTATATCTAACTTTAACCTATCCATTTCCCTTTTTAAATTTTCTAACCTACCTGCCCGATTAAGGGATCTGACATTCCATGCTCTGATCTGTAGAACGCCAGTTTTCTTTCTCCTGATAACGACATCCTCCTGAGTAGTCCCCGCCTGGAGATTCAAATGGGAGACTATTTTACCTCCGGAATATTTTACCCAAGAGGACGCCATCATTATTTAACCATACAGTAAAGCTGCATGCCCTCCAGAAAAATTACAGCTGTAGTTTCCCCTTGCTTTCAGCCGTTGGTAGTACCAGCACAGCAAGGCCGTTTTGGTTAGTGTTACAAGGCCAGCTCAGTCAATCATCCAGACTGTTGCCCCTGCAACTACTGAAAAGGCTGCTGCCCCTCTTCAGGAACCACACATTTGTCTGGCCTCTCAACAGATACCCCTCCATTGTGGTTGCACCTACAGTACGGCTATCTGTATCGCTGAGGCACGCAAGCCTCCCCACCAACGGCAAGGTCTTATGGTATGTAAATGTTATGAAGAGCATATCATACTATTTGACATCACAAAACATAGAACTATTGCATTACCAGGGCATATGCAAAGGACTGTACAAATTATAGAACACTAATCCTTCTGTCACAGTGCATAAAAATATTACTATCAGCATTTACAAAGAGGATTGAAAAACAGATAGGAAGTTAGCCAATGATTTTAGCTTCAGATTAGGGACAGGAATGAGGAAAACAGAGTATGCAGTACATCAAATTTTGGAAAGAAGATTAGAAGTAAACAGAAAAACATATATAGCATTTATTGACCTAGAAATGGCATTTAATATGGTTAGCTGGAACTAATGTTCAAAGCATTACTTGACAGGTGACCAATTTTGATTATACACCAAAATCAAAGTACTAAACAGGATATTAATGGTAGCAAGAAAGAGGCAAAAATCAGATGAGTGAGACAGGGGAGCTATCACCTTCATTATATGATGTGTTCCTTGAGGAGTCAATAACAATGAAAGAAAAGGTGACTGGAATCAAAATTAATGGTATGTATATTCACTGCGTCAGATTTGTTGATGGGATTGAATTAATGGCAGGCTCAGTGAAGGAACTAAATAAAATAAATTCTCATGGTCTTCCATCAACAGATAAAAAAACTAAAAATAAATATTAAAAAAAGAAAAGTTATGGTTTTAGACAAGAAAAGGGATGGAGGTGAGACTGACATAAGAGTAGGCAGTGAGCAACTCGTTTAGCAATGTGGAGAAAAATAATAGCTGTTTCAAGGAAATAAAAAGAATAGTATGGCCAAGAGCACCTTCCAAAATGAGAAGAACCTTCTGCTGAACAAGCACATCACCTTCTGTACTAAGGTAAGATTTGTAAAGAGCTTTGCATGGAGTGCCCTGACATAATGACACAAAACCTGGACATTAGCAAAGTAGGATTAAGCTTGCCTTGAAATTGTGGACACATGGTTCTGGAGGAGAATTGCAAGAACTTGCTGGATTGACAGAAAAATGAATTTGATAGCTCTACAAGAAACAGGAGAGAAGAAAGAGCTACTGAAAATTATAGGCTGATGCAAAACTCATTGGACACTTAATTAGGCATTATGATCGTTTACAAAATATTTTTGAAGGCAAGGCTGTAGGGAAGAAATGAGGTGATGACCAAGAACACTCTATTAAAAAATATGATCAGTGAGATGGGATGTTCTTCATACATGAAGGCAAAGGGTACAGCTGAAGAGAGGCTTCAAAGATAGGTTTTAATCTTTTGAAAGAAGAAGAGAGTTACAAGCTAGATCTTTTTGAGAGTGACACCAATGAGAGAGGGATAAGTGACTATGATGCTATTTTTACATCTACATCTAATGTCTACAAGTCACCTTATGGTACACGGTTGAGGGTACTTTGTGTTTCACTGTCGCTTCCCTCCTTCCCGTTAAGTCGCAAATGGTCCGTGAGTAGAAAATTGTCAACAAGCCTTTGTGTGAGCTAAAATCTCTCTACATGTATTTTGAGTTTATGGGCACTCAACAGTGAGGTTATCAGTCCCTTTACAAATATTTAAAAATACAAATGTGTATAAAATGGCTAAATATGTTATCACACAGTGAGGAACAAAGCTACAAAATGACACCAATCACTCATGTCCACCTCACACGTGTTGACCCACACAATCACTCTATCTCACATGCTTCACAGAGAAAGGATGCAAGGTGCTATATTTGGGGTTAAAATATAAATAAAATGACAGAGGAAATGTGACTGGTTGGCCACATACAAAAAACATGGTTGAGCCAATCACCATGTTAACACATTAAGAACATCTCCCCAAAATTTCAGGAAATGGGTTGACATATCACAAAACCCAAAAACTCTCACCAAATTTATCTGATCATCACTTACAATATAGGGCAGATCTGTTGGCAGATCTGCCATTTCCCTCTGGACTGAAAATAAAATGCAGTCTAATAAAATGTGTCACACAGTGATCTCTATGCCACAAGCACCACACACTGGAGAGAACTCTTAATGGAGCAAGAAGCCAGGCATCATAGAGCTATGGCCTCTGCAAAGACAAGTAAGGAGAACCTCATCCTGTTTGCATGGTTGGAAGCAGGTACACCACAGCTGCATTGTGGACTTTACTAGACAGAACTTATTGTCTGTCCCATCGATGCATGACTTTGTACTGCAAATGCAAGGCAATAGCACGCAGGGGGATGGTACACTGAGCTAACTGATGATCTTGACATGCCTCCCTGGCTGCTGCATCTGCCCTTCCATTCCACATAATGCCAATGTGATCTGGCATCCAGCAGAAAGACACCTCCTTCCCAAGCCTTTGTAGTCAGAGGAGGGCACCATGGATACTCTGGACTACTTATCTGCTGGGTACAAGTGGTTGTAGAGAGAGAGAGAGAGAGAGAGAGGGCACTCTTGGAATTGGAACAGACATGAAATTTAGCACCTGTACCACATCTCATCTGCTCCAGTTCCCTCAAGATTGCATATAATTTGAGGACCTGATCAGGAAAAACAACAGAGCAGCCAGTGGAGTCCCCCTGTTTAGACCCATCCATAAATACAGCTGCAGAGTTGTGGTGCTCAGTTAAAATTTCATAAAACAATATAGTAAAAACATGCACAGGAGTGCAACCTCTTCTGTATTGTACTAATAGATAACTCTGGGCATCTGCAGTAACCAGGGTGGCAGACCATTAAAACCCTAGATTTGGAGTTGAACTTGCTCTACACCAAGTGATGCCAGTTCTCACTTTGTGCAGATTCCAAATGGTCTCATTGACTGTGGATGATGCGTAAAGAGGCATTCTGTAACTGGATGAGCAATGGTATGACATGCTGGTGAAATGGGAGTAGCAAAGAACTTACACGCCTGATGTACCATGAGGAGTTGCCGCCAGATGATGAGTGGTACTTCTCTAGTCTCAGCACAGAGGCTGGATATTGGGCTGGTCCTGTAAGCACCCATGGAAAGTGTAATCCCCTCATGATGAATATTGTCAATAATCCTCAAATAAGAAGACCTCACTGATCCATAGTTTAGCCACAATCACACGAAATCTCTATGAAATTGGAGTGTACACAGTATGTCTACTCCCCAGGACTTGTGGCTAAGAAACTTCAAGATCCTCAATGTCTTCTGGGCCCTTGTCTTTGGGTCCTTTAGGTGTGGTACCCGTGACAGTTTGGAGTAAAAAATTAGGCCCAGAAACCTCACAGTCTTTAAAAGGGATCATGGTGTCCCTCACGTGCAAGTCAGATAAATTAAAAATATGATGAGAACAATTAAAATGAACACACACACACAAACACACACACACACACACACACACACACACACACATAGAGAGAGAGAGAGAGAGAGAGAGAGAGAGAGAGCGAGAGAGCTGCAGAAAACTGAAAATCATTCTCTTCAGCCCACTTCTCTAGCCTCTGCATTGTAAGTTGCAACCGATGAATTGCTGTTGCAGTACTTGAAGAGGAACAAAAAACTGCAAAATCATCCAAAAATAAGGATCACTTTAGAGGACTCCTTACTATAAATGTGATACTGTTTATAACTATGACAAAGATGATAACACGTAAAACACTGCACTGAGGAACACCATTTTCCTGCTCAAAACAATCTGATAGCACATCACTAACTCAGGACGTAAAAAGTGCTTATATAGGGAGGGCCATATGAAGATGGGGAGGCAGCCATGACAGCCCCATTGATGGACCTGCCCTAGGATACAGTGTCTCAAAGTAGCCTTGTACACTTGACTGATGTCAAATAATATACCGATACACTGATGTTTATGTAGGAAAGCTTGCTGGATAGATTGTTAACAGTGGATCGAAATCTCCTGAATCTCCACTGAGAGCAGCTAAGGAGTTGCCTGGTCTCTAACATCCAGACTAGATGACAGTTAACCATTAACTCCATGGAATTTCCAACACAGCTCGTTACGGCAATGCTCTGGTAACTACTGGGACACATTGGGTCCTTTTCTGGTTTGAGAGGGCCAATGGCCTTTGTAGTTTGGTCCCTTGAACCCCCACAAACCAACCAACCAACCAACCTGGTTTGAGGAGATGCATCAAAATTGCCTTTCTCCATGATTTGGAAAAGTGACCTGTCTGCCACATCAAATTAAAACATTCGAAGAGAAATTCCTTTGACACTGATGGCAAATGCCAAAGCATGCTGTACTGGATTTGGTCATGATCGGGTGTAGTATCACAAGCCTCAGACAGTGTAAAATCCAGCTACCACAAGGGGAAAGGGCAGTTGTAAGACTCAGAATTGTTGGATCTGAAGTCCAACTGGTCTCTCTCTCTATGGTCACATGGTAGTGGCAGAACTCTGGATCCTGGCTGGCATGGTCAGCAGTCATTACAAAATGTGCTGTCACTGTCTGGGGCTGGCCGGTGTGGCCGAGTGGTTCTAGGCGCTACAGTGTGGAACCGCGCAACTGCTACAGTCGCAGGTTCAAATCCTGCCTCGGGCATGGATGTGTGTGATGTCCTTAGGTTAGTTGGGTTTAAGTAGTTCTAAGTTCTAGGGGACTGATGACCTTAGATGTTAAGTCCCATAGTGCTCAGAGCCATTTCAACCATTGTCTGGGTAATGTCTCTCGGCATTGTTTGGAAACACCCTTGTTTCAGTACTGCTGTTATCGGTAAACAACTGTGTTTATTGAAATCTTCCTGATGGCTTCCCATAGAGCAAATGAAACAGTTAACAGCATTTAGGAACACTTGCCATGAGCTTTCCCTGCTCTCCTTGATGTTCCACTGTAGTATAAGAGCCATGACATTTCACCCTGTCTTTCGACTGAGGAGGGGAGCCTGCAATGAATGAAGGCTCAGTCTTGGAGCAAGATGATTGCCCCTGTCTGACATCAAGATCCATCGGCTCTGAAGATGAATCATGAGAGACATAAGAGAGGATGACATTGACATTATTAGACTGTTTACAACCCAACTCCATCAGTTATTGACACTTTGCCTTAGATTTTTTGGCCTACAACTGTGGCTGTAGTAGTGGCAGTACTGGACAGTGGACCAGACTGAATCTTTGGAGGAGCAAGGAGTTCCCCAGTGTTGGCAACCACAGCCTTTTCTGATGTTTTGAGGGAGGGGGGATACTGGCTTGGAAATAACTGCAGCAGCACAAAAGCATTGACAAACACAGGTACTAGTGATGACACTAGCAACCTACATTTGTTTAGCAGCATTGATTTTCTGGACTGGCTGTTGAAGAGTTCAGCAAAGGAGGTAGTGAATGTGGAGCATTGCATGGCTTTCTAGATCCTTTTGGCCTCACCATATGGGATTCACTTCAGTGTTTTAATCCCTGTATCAGCCTTTTCTCAAGGAATACACTGCAGTCCCTACTCCAGATGTGGTGATCTCCAGAGCAATTTTCACACTTCAGAGGAGATGAATGACTAATTTCTTTGCGGGCAGCCTTACCACATTTGCCACAAGTGGCTTCTCCCTAACAACCAAGCCTAATGTACCCAAAGTGCTGGCATTTATTTATTTATTTATTTATCTTACAGCTCGAAACATGTATTTACATGCATGGGCAATGTTATAATAATTACATTTAGATTATTGATACACAATATAAATAGATTACATGCTACTAAGTAAAATATCATTTAAGTATATTTAACATAGCATTCCTGAGGTCAAATCATGTCAGCACCATACTGTATGGGCACTTCAATACAAGCCATTTTTTTAACTCGTTTTTAAAAATTCTACCAGAAAGCTGTTTCAGGTTGTTTGGCAGAGAATTATAAAATATTGCTCCCTTAATGAATGGGGTATTTGTTGTTAGACTCAATCGTCTGCACACCATATGAAAGTCTGATTTTTGTCTTGTACTGTAATCATGGATTTCCATATTCCTGTTTGTCACTTTTTTGTCTTTTTTCACTAATAATATTGATTGAAACATATATACTGCATAGATAGTCATAATATTAAAATTAATAAACAGGTTTTTACATGAAGTTTTGCCATAGTTCTTATTACTCTTTTCTGCAATACAAATACCCTTTTTATATTGTATTGGCTACACCCACCCCACAATACAATTCCATAAGATAGATGGGGATACACCAACCCAAAATACACTATTTTTATTGCTTCGATATCTAAATATTGAACTAATCTCCTTAGTAAATACAGACTAGATGTTATTTTACCACAGACATGATCTATTTGCTGATTCCACGAAAGTCTGTCATCTATATATATCCCCATAAATTTACATTCTGAACAGGTATTTTCCTGAATGTCCTCATTTAGAACAGTATTTTTATTTGAACTACTTGTCTTAAAATAAATTAAATTAGTTTTGTTAGTATTTACCCTCAGGTTTTCTTTTTCAAAATGTGTTTCGGCTTTTTCAACAAAATTCTGTACCACTGAATTTAGGTCATCATTACTACGTGCCCAGAAAACCCCAGAGGTGTCATCAGCATACATAGTAATACGATGACTGGTGTCTAATACTTTTGGGAAATCATTCACGTAGCAAATAAACAAGAAGGGGCCCAAGATAGAGCCTTGTGGCACACCAAAATTTATATTCCTTATCTTTGATCTTCTTTTTGCAATTACCTCTTCATTATCATACACAACTTCTGTGCATTGTTGTCTACCTTTAAGGTAAGATTCTATTAAAAGCAACAGTTTCCCACTGACACCATTATAAGCAAGTTTACTTAAAAGAGCGCCATGATGGACTCTGTCAAACGCTTTGGAAAGATCTAAAAACACTCCTGCTGTTTCGTAACCCTCATTTATTTTCTCCATCTGACAGTGTACAAACTGTACTGCTGCAGATATGGTGCTCCGACCACTTCTAAAGCCGTGTTGGAAATCTCCTATTAAGTTATTCATATTATAGTGCTCGATTAGGATTTCTAGCATTATTTTTTCAATTAATTTACCAAATACTGAGGTTAAGGCAACTGGTCTGTAGTTCTGTGGTTGTTTTGTTTCCCCTTTTTTATATAAAGATTTAACTATAGCAAGTTTCAGTTTCTTTGGAAACACACCTTCTTCAAGTACACAATTTATTAGATTGACTAATGGTCTGGCTAACTCACCCTTGCATTTTTTCAGTAGAAAAGGAGAGAATTCATCCCATCCAGCTGATCTTTTATTTTTTAGGTTGTCAATTAGCTCTGTTACGTCCTTGATGGTTACTGTAGGTAGCATACAAGAGTCCCGTTCCTTTTCCTTATAATATTTAAACTGCCTCTCCTTTCATGCAAGTACCATTTTCAATAGCATCTATAAAGTAATCATTAAATATATCACTAACTATATAAGGATCAGAAAAATTACCATTATGTATACTTAACTCTATATTATTAATTTTAGTTTTTGTATCAGTGATCCTCATATAATTAACTACTGCCCAGCACGACTTTGAGACACAGTCAGAATTTCGGATCTGTTTACTAATATGTTCTACTTTCCTTCTCCTTACTTCCTTCCGATACTCATATTTATATTTTTTATAATCCTTTTTAAATGAATCAAGACTGGTTTGTCTGTGTAGCTTATACATATACTCCATTCCTTCTTTGAGTCTTTTCGTTTTTTCATCCAGTTTTACATGTTTGTCTACTGGAGGTTTATTTTTATTTACATTGATCTTCTTTGCCGGGATAGTAATATCAATATGTCTAGTTAAAATTTTTACAAATACTTCCCATTTGCTGTCAACTCCCCTTTCTCTATAAACTGATTCCCAAGATTCTTGACCCAAAGTTTTCCTTAGCAAGGTGATGTTGTATTCAGAAAATAATCTTCTATTCTCATATTTTTTGTTTTGTTTAAGTTTATTAAGACAACCAATCACTAATAATTGCCCTAGATGATCAGATATGTGCCCGTTTACAGTCTGTGCCGACACAACATTTTCATAATTGGTCATTACATGATCTATGGAACTGCTGCTTGACTCAGTTATTCTAGTGGGCACATGACCAGGTAGATCTTTAATATCATAGGATCATATGCAGTCTTGTAAACCTTTGCATTCCTGGCTGTTGCTTAGTGTGTTTATATTAAAGTCTCCTAACATTATAATATTTACTGTATTTCCACCCTTGCTTAGCTTCCCCAATACACTATCCAGTGCTTCCAGGAAAACCTCGAGATTACCAGAAGGGGCTCGATATATACCTACCACAATAAGTGGGACGGATACAATCATTAACTTAATTATCACTGCTTCAAAGCACATTGGGTTGGGGACATTAGACTGCATACTGAGGAGAAGGAAACCTGCCTCAACATGCTCTGGAAGTTCATGCTGTTGAAAGTCAGTATAACTGAGTCTGATTTTATCAGAACACCAGCCATCCTTTTCATGATGTTTAGCACATCAATAGTGGCTTTCTGGGTCCACTCAGATTTTAGTTCTTTGCAAATATCCACTACTTCCCTGCTAGTCACAACACCTTTGCTGTACTTCAAGGTTTTGTGCAGTCCAGTGTTGACTGGATACTCCCCAATGCATTGAGTTTTCTGGAGGTTATTTACTTGTTAGGAACTAGCCTTCTTCCAAAAGGTGTCCCAAGTCACAAGCACATGACAGATTTCAAAGTTCCAGCTATACCCGCTAAACTGTTTCAGATGTACAAGGGTGAAATTTTCTCAAAGCTCCCCTTTCTCTTTAATTATTAGAAACAGACTCTGACTGCCAGCATTCCCTGGAGGACTGGCTAGATGAGACCTCTTGTTAGGTTGGATGTCGGTACCTACCAGTGGCCCACCCATTCTGCTAGGAGGAGGAGGAGGAGGAGGAAATTTCGAGGATTCCATCTTGGTCCCCCAAGCAGCTAGGGAAACAAGGGTCCACTCAGAACCTTGTTTGCCTGAGCAAATATTATACAACTGAGGTGTGGCAGTTTCCTTGGATATTACCCACTAACGACTGCTCCACCTCAACAGCCATGCATCTCACAGCATGCAGCACAGCTTGACACTGAGGGTTTTTCTGTAGAGGTTTTTACCATCCTCATGATCCATGATGATGGCGTCCTCTTGGGTAAAATATTCCGGAGGTAAAATAGTCCCCCATTCGGATCTCCGGGCGGGGACTAATCAAGAGGACGTCGTTATCAGGAGAAAGAAAACTGGCGTTCTACGGATCGGAGCGTGGAATGTCAGATCCCTTAATCGGGCAGGTAGGTTAGAAAATTTAAAAAGGGAAATGGATAGGTAAAAGTTAGATATAGTGGGAATTAGTGAAGTTCGGTGGCAGGAGGAACAAGACTTCTGGTCAGGTGATTACAGGGTTATAAATACAAAATCAAATAGGGGTAATGCAGGAGTAGGTTTAATAATGAATAAAAAAAATAGGAGTGCGGGTTAGCTACTACAAACAGCAGAGTGAACGCATTATTGTGGCCAAGATAGACACAAAGCCCATGCCTACTACAGTAGTACAAGTTTATATGCCAACTAGCTCTGCAGATGATGAAGAAATTGATGAAATGTATGACGAGATAAAAGAAATTATTCAAATAGTGAAGGGAGACGAAAATTTAATAGTCATGGGTGACTGGAATTCGTCAGTAGGAAAAGGGAGAGGAGGAAACATAGTAGGTGAATATGGATTGGGGGGAAGAAATGAAAGAGGAAGCCGCCTGGTAGAATTTTGCACAGAGCATAACTTAATCATAGCTAACACTTGGTTCAAGAATCATGAAAGAAGGTTGTATACCTGGAAGAATCCTGGAGATACTAAAAGGTATCAGATAGATTACATAATGGTAAAACAGAGATTTAGGAACCAGGTTTTAAATTGTAAGACATTTCCAGGGGCAGATGTGGATTCTGACCACAATCTATTGGTTATGAGCTGCAGATTGAAACTGAAGAAACTGCAAAAAGGTGGGAATTTAAGGAGATGGGACCTGGATAAACTGAAAGAACCAGAGGTTGTACAGAGTTTCAGAGAGAGCGTAAGGGAACAATTGACAGGAATGGGGGAAAGAAATACAGTAGAAGAAGAATGGGTAGCTCTGAGGGATGAATATGTGAAGGCAGCAGAGGATCAAGTAGGTAAAAAGACGAGGGCTAATAGAAATCCTTGGGTAACAGAAGAAATATTGAATTTAATTGATGAAAGGAGAAAATATAAAAATGCAGTAAATGAAGCAGGCAAAAAGGAATACAAACGTCTCAAAAATGAGATCGACAGGAAGTGCAAAATGGCTAAGCAGGGATGGCTAGAGGACAAATGTAAGGATGTAGAGGCTTGTCTCACTAGGGGTAAGATAGATACTGCCTACAGGAAAATTAAAGAGACCTTTGGAGAGAAGAGAACCACTTGTATGAATATCAAGAGCTCAGTTGGCAACCCAGTTCTAAGCAAAGAAGGGAAGGCAGAAAGGTGGAAGGAGTATATAGAGGGTTTATACAAGGGCGATGTACCTGAGGACAATATTATGGAAATGGAAGAGGATGTAGATGAAGACGAAATGGGAGATAAGATACTGCGTGAAGAGTTTGACAGAGCACTGAAAGACCTGAGTCGAAACAAGGCCCCGGGAGTAGACAACATTCCATTAGAACTACTGATGGCCTTGGGAGAGCCAGTCATGACAAAACTCTACCATCTGGTGAGCAAGATGTATGAGACAGGTGAAATACCCTCAGACTTCAAGAAGAATATAATAATTCCACCCCAAAGAAAGCAGGTGTTGACAGATGTGAAAATTACCGAACTATCAGTTTAATAAGTCACAGCTGCAAAATACTAACGCGAATTCTTTACAGATGAATGGAAAAACTGGTAGAAGCGAACCTCGGGGAAGATCAGTTTGGATTCCGTAGAAATGTTGGAACACGTGAGGCAATACTAACCTTACGACTTATCTTAGAAGAAAGATTAAGAAAAGGCAAACCTATGTTTCTAGCATTTGTAGACTTAGAGAAAGCTTTTGGCAACGTTAACTGGAATACTCTCTTTCAAATTCTGAAGGTGGCAGGGGTAAAATACAGGGAGTGAAAGGCTATTTACAATTTGTACATAAACCAGATGGCAGTTATAAGAGTAGAGGGGCATGAAAGGGAAGCAGTGGTTGGGAAAGGAGTGAGACAGGGTTGTAGCCTCTCCCCGATGTTATTCAATCTGTATATTGAGCAAGCAGTAAAGGAAACAAAAGAAAAATTTGGAGTAGGTATTAAAATTCATGGAGAAGAAGTAAAAACTTTGAGGTTCGCCGATGACATTGTAATTCTGTCAGAGACAGCAATGGACTTGGAAGAGCAGTTGAACGGAATGGACAGTGTCTTGAAAGGAGGATATAAGATGAACATCAACAAAAGCAAAACGAGGATAATGGAATGTAGTCAAATTAAATCGGGTGATGCTGAAGGGATTAGATTAGGAAATGAGACACTTAAAGTAGTAAAGGAATTTTGCTATTTAGGGAGTAAAATAACTGATGATGGTCGAAGTAGAGAGGATATAAAATGTAGACTGGCAATGGCAAGGAAATCGTTTCTGAAGAAGAGAAATTTGTTAACATCGAGTATAGATTTAAGTGTCAGGAAGTCGTTTCTGAAAGTATTTGTATGGATTGTAGCCATGTATGGAAGTGAAACATGGATGATAACCAGTTTGGACAAGAAGAGAATAGAAGCTTTTGAAATGTGGTGCTACAGAAGAATGCTGAAGATAAGGTGGGTAGATCATATAACTAATGAGGAGGTATTGAATAGGATTGGGGAGAAGAGAATTTTGTGGCACAACTTGACTAGAAGAAGGGATCGGTTGGTAGGACATGTTTTGAGTCATCAAGGGATCACAAATTTAGCATTGGAGGGCAGCTTGGAGGGTAAAAATCGTAGAGGGAGACCAAGAGATGAATACACTAAGCAGATTCAGAAGGATGTAGGTTGCAGTAAGTACTGGGAGATGAAGAAGCTTGCACAGGATAGAGTAGCATGGAGGGCTCCATCAAACCAGTCTCAGGACTGAAGACCACAACAACAACAATGATCCAGGCAATCAAGCCAAGATCCCCATTGCCTGTGGCATACAATGTTCCACCACCATGCCATATGGAGGTCATTGAAGATGCTTAGAACTTACGGTGACAGAGGACTGGCGGCATTTACCAGACCCAGCTCAATAACCCCAGGATTGCTAAGCCCATACCCTGCAAATGAATGCTGAGCCCCAGAGGGCTCTCTGATTTTACCTTCATGGTCTTTTTGTGAAATATACATGGGAGAAAGCAAGTTCGTTGACTCTTCTAGGATCATATGCAGTTGGAATTCTAACAGTAAACCACATCATGATTCTCAGTGCCTCTCCTGAAGTGTCTGCCACTGGACATAGATGAACACCTCCATGATGCTTTTACATTTACTAAATGAACCTATAATGAAATGCACTGCTGTTTTCACAATCTTATCTATTTCCCTATTGATCCTATATGGTATGGATCCCAGACTGATGAGCAATATTCAAGTATTGGTTGAATGAGATTTTTGAAAGCTACCTCCTTTGTTGGTTGTCAGGATTCTTCCAATGAATTTCAGCCTGGAATCTGCCATACCTCTGATAAGTTTTATATGGTCATTCCACTTTAAATCACTACATACACATACTTGGAAATATTTAATGGATCTTATTGCTTCCAGCAATTGTCTTATAACTGCATATTTATACAATAATGGGTCTTTCTGCCTATTTATGCACAATATTTTTAATTAGTTTATATTGAGGGTAAACTGCCAATCCTTGCATGAAGCTTCAATCCGTTGCAGGTCATCCTGAACTTCATTAGAATTTTCTAGCATTGTGACCTGTGCTGTATACAACAGCACCATCCACAAAAAACCTCATGGAATTTTCGATGTTATCCATTACTAGATCATTCGTATACAAGGTGATACAGTCAAGCTGTTCACCCAAATATTTTCAGAACCATTTAAGATATCATAATTATGAGAAATTTCTCAGTAAACAACATATAGTCTCTTTTCATACCTATAATAATTACAGAGACATTGGTATTAATTTCATTTTTTCAAATGGAACTATAAATAATTTCTGTTGTTGGTATCGTTCTTCCAAAAAGATACAAATTTAATGGTGTTTCCCTCTTCAAAATTTGAGCACTAGTTTCAGAATGATTGCAATATTTAGAACTTAGGATTGCTATCTTATGTGGAAATTCATGATTTTATACCCAAATAAGGAAATGCGTTAAGTCAGAAGAGGAGGAAATGGAGTGCTCCACCACTGTGATATTGGTATAAAAAGGACACAAAGGAAATGCAGTTTTCATTCACTCTGTATTGTTCATATGTGACAAATACTAGTTACTCTGAAAAAAATAAATATCTTCCTCAAATCAAGAGAAAATAGAAATGCTACTTCTTTAAAGAAAATGCAGAAGGACTGCAAAGGCAAGACTGAGTTGTACGCAAAAAGGTATCCTTACAGTGTCTAACAAGAATGACAATTCAGCAAATGTGCATAAATTGTTATTGTACTGGTACTGGAGTACTACACAGATTGTAAGAAGGAAGCTTGCAATAAGAGGAGCAAAGAAAATATGTGTTCTGGCAGCTGTTGCTGATAATACACAGTCATGTTAGCTGCAGAGAAAGCATTAGTGCCACTGGAATAAGTCAGCCTAATGTTGTTTCTATACTAACAGCCTCCATCTGTATTGTGTCATTTCATCAGCAGATTAACCAGTGGGACTGCAGAAATAACATGCAATTCTGTCACTCAATTCTGGTGCAACATCAGGACAATAGGTTCTTCCTTCAAAGAATTCTCTTCACCGGTGGCTCATTGTAAGAAATATGGATTATTGGGTCGCTGTTGGTGAGGGTATATTGGATACTATGTAATTGGTCCTTACTTCATTGAAGAAACATGAATGGGAAAAGATACAAACAATTTCTTATGTAAGTGCTACTGGCTCTCCGAGAGTAAGTGCCACTTGAAATATGTAGATGTATGTGATACCAGCATGACAGGTGCCCAGCTCACTACTCATATATGGCTAGAAAGTGTTCACCCAGCTCTTTTGCTGGACAGTACATGAAGGTTTATTGGTTGGGCTGTGCATTCATCAACTGGATGTCACTGTACTATTTTTGATGGAGAAATGCAAACATGACATCTACATACAAGTTATGATGATCCAAGAGGATTTAAAACATCAAATTGTTGCAGCATGTGCAGTGATGTTGAAGGAATCTCTACAGTCTGTCCAGAAGTCCTCACGGCAGTGACAGCAAACTTATATTGTAGTAGACCGTAGGCATTTTGAACAGTTGAAGACATAAATGGAATTTTAAGGAAGTGTTTATTGTCACATTTTTTGTGTTATTCGCCTATTGTTGCTATTACTGATGTAATTTAGCAATTTCAGTGTGTATCATGACATTAAACTCATGATGCAAAGTTATTATTTAGCAGTCTTTATACATCAATTCCCCATTTTACAAATCCCATCAATTTTTGACATGTACACTATTTGATCAAAAGTATCCGGACACCTAGCTGAAAGTGACTTACAAGTTCGTGACACCCTACATCGGTAATGCTGGAACTCAGTATGGTGTTGGTTCACCCTTAGACTTGATGACAGCTTCTTCACTTGCAGGCATATGTTCAGTTAGGTGCTGGAAGGTTTCTTGGGGAATGGCAGCCAATTCTTCATACAGTGCTGCACTGAGAAGTATCGATGTTGGTCGTTGAGGCCTGGCACAAAGTTGGCGTTCCAAAACATCCCAAAGGTGTTCTATAGGATTAAGATCAGGACTCTGTGCAGGCCAGTCCATTACAGGGATGTTATTGTTGTGTAACCACTCTGCCACAGGCCTAGCATTATGAACAGGTGCTCAACTGTGTTGAAAGATGTAATCGCCATCCCAAACTGCTCCTCAAGAGGGCGAAGCAAGAAGGTGCTTAAAACGTCAGTGTAGGCCAGTGCTGTGATAGTGCCATGCAAAACAACAAGGGGTGCAAGCACCCTCCCTGAAAAATATGAGCCCACCATAACACCACCGCCTCTGAATTTTGCTGTTGGCACTACACATGCTGGCAGATGACATTTACCAGGCATTCGCCATACCCATACCCTGCCATTGGATCACCACATTGTGTACCATGACTTGTCACTCCACACAATGTTTTTCCACTGTTCAATTGTCCAATGTTTATGCACCTTACACCAAGCAAGGCATTGTTTCCATTTACCAGAGTGATGTGCGGCTTATGAACAGCCACTTGACCATGAAATCCAAATTTTCTCACCTCCTACCTAACTGTCATAGTACTTGGAGTGGATCCTGATGCAGTTTGGAATTCCTATGTGATGGTCTGGATAGATGTCTGCCTATTACATATTACGATCCTCTTCAACTGCCCGCAGTCTCTGTCAATCAATAGATGAGGTTGGCCTGTCTGCTTTCGTGCTGTACACTTCATTATCACATCAGAAACAGTGGACCTATGGATGTTTAGAGTGTGGAAATCTCGTGTACATACTTATGACACAAGTGACACACAATCACCTGACCACATTCGAATGCCATGAGTTCCACAGAGTGCCCCATTCTGCTCTCTCACGAAGTCTAATGACTACTGAGGTCGCTGATATGGAGTACCTGGCAGTAGGTGGCAGCATAATGCACCTAATATTAAAAACGTATGCTTTTGGGGGTGTCTGGATACTGTTGCTCACATAGTGTACCTTTCTTCCAAGGCTCTGGCAGAAACAAAAGCAGAATTGTTACCATAGTTAACTAGCGAATCATCCTTAGATGCCACATCCTTACTTTCAGTCAGTGTGTCATTCCAACCACGAGTAACCAAGTATCACTAGTATCAGTTTTAAATGTAATTCTTCTTCACTATTCCCCTTTTGTAAGTAGACTCTCTTAGCCACATCAAGCTGGACTGCACCATCAGCATGACACAACAGTTCTGTATAATGACACAAACTTCTGCATCAGGCAGCAATCAGTTTCATGTTCAAAACATTTAAACCATAAGTTATAAATATTGTAATTAAAACTAATAATGTGATTTGGTAGTGTGAAACACAGTTAAATTCATCTCTCTCATAACTATGATATTAGCAGCAGAAATTACGAAAGCTCCATTCAAAAAAGTTAAATGTTATCGCTATGATTAATAGAGATACTAGAATGATGATAAGTGCATTACTGCAATTAAATAATCATTTTCCCACATACAGGCTTTTATTTTATTCTCACAATTATCAATGTTAAAAGCTACATGCAGCTACACTGATTTTTAATAACTTTTGTGAGCATATTGCAAGACATTTTATTATATGAGAGCAGATTCACATACCTAGTCATTCTATGCATTCCTTTTTTGGTAACATATTCTAATTCTTTTTGCTATCCATGGTATTTTGGATGTTGCATTGGTGCAACATTTTATGATAAGAGGTACTATGTTGTCTATTAAAGCTAATTGAGCAATTCTGGTCTAAAGGTCTACTTACAAATGTGTAACCATCCAGAATGACTATTTCCCTCTATAGCAGTATTTGATAAGTTTGGAAACTTCCTGGCAGGTTATGGCTGTGTGACAGACCAGGGCTCAAACGGGGAAAATTGCTTTTGCAGACAATGCTTGTAATGACTGAACTGTCCAGGCACAAATCATTACTTGACATCACAGTTTTACTTCTGCCAGTACCTCTTTTCCACCTTCCAAATTTCACACATCCTCCCTGCATAGTTTACTGGGCAAGCACACTTGGAAGAAAGGATATTGCAGTGATAGAATTGTGCCCAGATAGCTCAGCCAGTAAGCATATTTCCTGCAAATGGCAAGGTTCCACATGTGAATCAAGCTGCTCAGGCACACAGTTCTAATCTGTCAGGAAGTTTCAAAAAGGCGCACAATGGTGTTGCAGAGGGTGTGGCCGAGCCATTTCTTCACAGCATCCTTTCTTCCAGGAGTGCTAGTCCACCATGGTATGCAAGAGAGCTTCTGTGAAGTGAATGAAGGTAGGAGAGAGGTACTGGTGAAAGTATAGCTCTGAGGGCAGTTTGAGAGTCAGACCCATGCAGCATGGTCAGTAAGAGCACTCTCAGTCAAAGGCAAGATTCTGGGCTCATGGCCTGGTTTGGCACACAGTATTAACATGTCAGCTGCTGGATGGCTGCTAGTGGGCACAGCAGAACCACACGCCTGACATTGTGTGGCTGCCAGTGACCACAGCAGGACCTCACGCCTAAAGCCGTGTGCCTCTCGTGGCCTGATGGTGAAGCATCTGTCACTAAGCCTGTGGCAGTAAACATGTCAAGCTGCTGGGACTTTTTGATGTATTCCTTAATAGGTAGATTTTTTTCAATCAAAGGAACACTTAGTGTGCTAAGAAAATTTACGACTGAGGTCAAATTATGAGACACACTTTTATGTGACATTGTTTTGATCCTAATACTTGAAGGCAATATGGAAAACAAGTTATTGTTTTCAGAATCTTCTCATAGGCCTAAAAAAATTACTGTGATCCTTAGTTCTGTATTACAGTTTATTTCACATATAAAACTACCATTTTTAGGATTACCTCTGCAATAGTATGATGTGGATCAACTGAACCACTGACAGCTGTTGTCAGGTTTTTCCTGCGACGTACCAATGTTGTAGCTTGTGAAATCGTACATACACAAATGGAAAGAGAACAGAACAATGACAATATTTTTTTCGTCTATATCATTTTTTGGAATATAGGTTGTGGTGATAGTCTGGCTGTAGTGCAGTGAGAGGTATAGATTAGGCCAAAAGGTGACAATTTAGTTGTGACATGGTGAACTGACGAATGTGAACATGAAATCCTCATTGTGGTGAAATCGTTATCTGTAATGCAGTCCAAGTACTAGGTTAGGTTGACAGGTGACAGTCGTCCATAGCTGCAAAAGTGTTGCTGGTGCAGGATTTTGTGCATGAACTGATCTTTCAATTCTGTCCCATAAATGTTTGATAGGATTCATGTCGGCTGATCTGTGTGACCAAATCATTCACTTGAACTGTTTAGACTGTTCTTCAAACCAATCATGATCTCAATTACAGCCCAAAGACATGGCACACTGTCACCCATAAAAATTTCATTGCTGTTTGGGAACATGAAATCATTGAATGGCTGCAGATGGTCTCCAAGTAGCTGAACATAACCATTTCCAGTAAATGATCAGTTCTGTTGGACCAGAGGACACAGTCTATTCGATGTAAACACACCATTATGGCACCACGACGACCACCTTGTTGACAACTTGGGTGGGTCCATGACTTTGTGGGGTCTGCGCCACACTTGAACTCTACCGTCAGCTCTCACCAACAGAAATTGGGACTAATCTGACCAGGCCTTCATCTTACATTCATTTAGGGTCCAACTAACATGGTCATGGGCCTAGGAGAGGTGCTGCAGGTGATGTCATGCTGTTAACAAAGGCACTTGCATCAATCGTCTTCTGCCATAGACCATTAATGTCAAATTTTGATGCACTGTCCTAATGGATATGTTTGTCATAAGTTGTACATTTATTTCTGCTGTTATTTTATGCAGTGATGGTTGTCTGTTATCACTCACAACTCTACATAAACACCACTGTTCATGGTGGTTGTGAGAAGACTGTAGGCCACTGCATTGTCTGTGGTGAGAGGTAATGCCTGAAATTTCTCGGCACAGTCTAGACACTGGGAATCTCAGAATACTGAATTCCCTAACAATTTCCAAACTGGAATGTCCCATGCATCTAGCCCCAACGACCACTCCACATTCTAAGTCTGTTAATTCCCGTTGTGTGGCGTTAATTCCGGTTGTGTGGTTGTAATCACCTGGGAAACCTTTTCACATGAATCACCTGAGTACAAATGACAACTTGATCAATGTACTGCCCTTTTATACCATTGTACACAATATATCACCATCTGTGTATGTGCATATCGCTAGCCCACAACTTTTGTCACCTCAGTGTGTAGTCATAGAGTACCACATTTTTTTGTTTTGTGAAATTCACAGTTTTACGTTTCTGTTCATTTAAAACAAGTTGCCAATCTTTGCATCACTTTCAAATTTTATCAGATCTGACTGAATATTTATGCAGCTCCAGTACTTCTCTAGAGGTAATTACATAATCTGCAAAAAGTCTGAGGTTACTGTTATATTGTCTGCAAGGTCATTAATATGAGGCAAACCCAAAGTCACTTCAACATCTGACAATGGCTCTCCATCCAAGATGGATGCTGTGTCCTCGCTACCAAAAACTTCTCAATCCAGTTATAGATTTTGCTTGATATCCCACATGATCCTACTTCTGGTAATAAGATTAGATGTGGCGCTGAGTCAAACACTTTCCGGAAATAAAGAAGTACTGTATCTACAAGACTGCCTTGATCTAAAGCTTTGAGTACATCGTGTGAGAAAAGTGCAATTTGGGTTTCATATGATCAATGTTTTCCAGAATCCATGCTGGTTAGCATGAAGGCCATTCTGTTCATGATACCTCATTCTGTTTGAGCTCATAGTATGTTCTAAGATTATACAACAAATTGATGTCATGGATATTGGATGGCAGTTTTGTGGGTCACTTCTACAACCTTTCTTTTAAATGGGTGTGACCTGTGGTTTCTTCCAATTACTGAGCATAGTTTTTTGTTTGAGGTATCTATGACAGATTAAAGTTAGGAGAGTGGCTAACTCAACCCCAAATTCAGTATTGAATCAGGGCTCTGCAGTTTTATTCAGTTTTAACGATTTCAGCTGTTTCTCAACAACACTGCAAACAGTTATTTTCACTCATCTTTTCAGTGGTCCAAGGATTAAATTGGGACAGTTCTCCTGAGTTTTCATTGGTAAAGGCACATTTTGAAAAGGGAGTTAAGCATTACAGCTTTTGCTTTGCTACACTCAATTTCAGTTCCTGTCTCATTCACGAGAGACTGGACACTAACTTTGATGCCAGTAACAGCCTTTATATATGACCAGAATTTCTTTGGCTTTTGTGAAAGATCATTTGACAATATTCTGCTATGACAGTCACTGAAGGCTTCATATGCATTGTTTTCTTGACAACCAAACATATTTCATTCAGCATCTCTCTATCTGTGGCCCTATGCTTTGTTTTACACCTATTTGCATTAGTTTCTGTTTCTTTGCAGTGACTGTATACCATGGACTGTCCCACCCATTATGAACTGTTCTATTGGGTACTTATCTATCCAGTGCATGGTCAACTATTCTTTTAATCTTGAGTCATAGTTCGTCTACATGCTCCTACCCTGTGCTGAAAATTTCAAGTTCCTCACTGAGGTATAACAGTACTGTTTTTTGTCCAGTTGCTGAACATATATATATCTTTATGCTTGTGTTAGTTGTACTTTGGTAATCATTTTAGCCAGAACTGTATCATGATCACTTATACCATTTTTGGTGTGGACATCCTCAAAGAGGTCAAGTCTATTTATTGCCATTATATCTAATATATTTCCATCATGAGCGGTGTTCCAAACTATCTGTTCTTGGTAGTTTTCAGAGAAGGCATTTAGTCATGTTTAACAAGATGTCTTGTCACACTCACTACTAACAAAACTGTAAATTTTCAATTGATTGTTGGATGATTGAAAGTCTCGACTGATTATTACAGTATGATGGGGAACTTATGTACAAGTGAACTGAGGTTTTCTCTTCAGTTTTCAGTGACATTTGGAGGTAAGTCTGGTGGGTGATAGAAGGATCCAATTACCATTTTATGCCCACCATTGATAGTGAGTCTTGCCTAAACAATCTCACATGCAACTTCAATTTCTATCTCAGTGGATTTTAGTTTCTTGTCTCCTCAGACAAATACACCAACCACCATTTCCTATTAGCTGATCCTTTTGATAAACACTTAAATTTTCCCCCAAAATCTCACTGCTATCAATTTGCGATTTCAACCAGCTTTCTGTCCCTAGTACTATGTGAGATTCACTGCTTTTCAGGAGCACTTCAAACTCTGGTACTTTGTTGTGAATGCTTTGGCAGTTAATTACTTCCATTTTAATACTATTGCCAGTAGGAGGCATTCTTTTGAACCGTACACTTATACTTCTGGGTCTCCTACAGTTATTGTTATCTGGAGTGGATGGAGATAATCTAAAAAACTTGTATGCACTGCATACCCAGTCACCTACCTGGTAGAAGCCTCTGATGTGTAGTGCACATCTGACCCATTTAGGGGGACCGACCAGTTCTCAACCCTACGGCACATGTCCAGGGAGTTGCAGCAATGCTTGCCGCAGAACCCTCAAAGTCTCTGGTTCAGCCCTTCCACTTGACTCAGAACCAGGGAGCCAGTTCTGGAGAAAATGTTCCCAATTGTGAGATTCATTGAAACTCTGTGCACAAGGCTTGTCTTCTCGGCCTTCTCTGCCAGTAGCTGGAATGACCCAAGTATGATCTCAGAGCCTAGACAAAAGGCATCATTTGTTCCAGTGTGTGCCACAATTTGCAGTTGGTTGCACAGTTCCCTCAATGACTGTCGGAACAGATTAGATTAGATTAGATTGTATTTATTTTCATTCCAATTGATCCGTAGTGAGGAGGTCCTCCAGGATGTAGAATGTGCCAGAAAAACAATAATACATGAAAAATATTTACAACTAAAACAAATAAGCTAATATACCTTCCACAGGTCTCAAGTGAAATGATCGTCATTTTTTAAACACTGTATGAAAGGATCATTTTACAACACTCATTTACTAAGATCACATTGATGCACTGAATTTAAAATTAAAAAAAAAAGTTTTTTTATTTGTAAGGTAGCAAACATATAACAGAACTACTACAACACTTAGTTGTTAAGCTTTTTATGGCTGCTGGCAAGTTATTGAGAATGTGTGTTCCTGAATAATGCACACCTTTTTGTACAAGAGTAAGTGACTTTACATCCTTGTGAAGATTGTTCTTACTTCTAGTATTGATTCCATGAACTGAGCTGTTGGTTTGAAAAAGTGATATATTTTTAATGACAAATTTCATTAAGGAATAAATAAATATATTGGGAAGCAGTAGTTAGTATCCCTAGTTCCCTAAACAGGCCTCTGCAGAATGTTCTTGAGTTCACACCACATATAACTCTTACTGCACATTTTTGTGCCCATAAAACTTTCGCTTGGCTTGATGAATTATCCCAAAAAATAATCCCATATGACATTATGGAGTGAAAGTAAGCATAGTACGGCAGCTTTTTCATTTTTGTATCCCCTATGTCTGACAGAATTTGCATTGCAAATAGAGATTTGTTTAGACACTTCAACAGTTCTGTGGTGTGCTCCTCCCAGTTGAATTTATTATCAAGCTGTAATCCCAAGAATTTAACACTGTCCGCTTCTTCTATCTGCTTGTCATTATATGTTAGGCATATACTTGTGGGACACTCCTTAGAAGTTCTGAACTGTATGTAGTGTGTTTTTCAAAGTTTAGTGACAAAGAATTGGCTAGGAACCAGTGATTAATATCCACAAATATTTTATCAGGTGGTCTTTCTAAGACTACACTTGATTTGATATTTATTGCAATGTTTGTATCGTCGGCAAACAAAACAAACTTGGCATCTGGTAATGTTACTGATGAAAGGTCATTGATATACACAAGAAAATATAAAGGCCCTAAGATGGAACCTTGTGTGACCCCACATGTAATTAGTTCCCAGTTGGATGATGCCTGATAGCTTAATACATATCTCTTTTCTAGTAACACCCTTTGTTGCCTGCCAGAGATATAAGATTTGAACCATTTTGCAGCGTTTCCTGTTGCACCATAATATTCTAATCTACTTAAATGGATATTGTGATCAACAGATCACCAAATATACCAGTTGTCTGTAATTTTTTGTCTAATGAATTAAGTACATATTCACTGTAAGTGTAGTTAGCCTTCTCAATATCAGTATCCTTTAGAAATCCGAACTGTGATTTTGACAGTTTGTTATTTGTAATAAGATGGTTATAAAGCTGCTTATACATTACCTTTTCTAAAATTTTTGAGAATGCTGGCAAAAGTGAAATTCGACAGAAATTCGATGCTATTTCTTTATCTTCCTTCTTAAACAGTGGCTTAGCTTCAGCATATTCAACTATTCAGGAAATATTCCACTGGTAAACAATTGGTTACACATATGATTTTATGATAGACATTACTTCTGTTGGGGTAGTGAGGGTCAAATTCATATAATGGAAATTACTTGAAATGTCTCGTCTGAGGTATCCCATGGTAGCACCTACAGAACCTGACAACCCCATCTTTTCAGTAACAGTTATAAAATGTTTGTTAAAAAGTTCTGGAACACTATACACATCTGTCACCAATGTATCATTTACTCTTAATGCTATTTGCCCCTCTTCATGTCTGGTTCTACCAGTCTCTTCCTTCACTATATCCCATATTGTCTTTATTTTGTTATCTGATATGACTATCTCTTCCTTGTAATATATTTTCTTTACAGTCTTTGATATTTTGCAGTATTTCTTATAATGTGCTGTAGCATCAACAGCAGAACTGTTACGGATTGACAGATACAGTTTTCTTTTTCTTTTAAAAGATACCACTATTCCTTGAGTAATCCATGGCTTCTTTGTAGACTTTGCTCTAACCTTGGTTAGTTTTGGGGGAAAACAGTGTTCAAATAAGGTAAGCACTCAGTTAGCAAAAGTTTTAAATTTTCCATTCATGCCATGAACATTGTAAACATCACTCCAGTGAATGTCTCTGAGAAGTGTCCTAAAATAATCAATATTTGGCTTATTGATTAACCTCTTGAGTTCAGATTTAACAGATTTTATATCCTGTTCAGCATTAAAATTTAACAGAAGGAACTGCATGTCGTGGTCTGAGAGGCCATTGACTATTGGTTTTGTAATATAATTTTGTTCATTGGACTTTTCTATAAAGATATTATCAATGGCTGTTTGTGAGCAATTGGCTACCTTAGTTGGGAACTTAACAGTGGGAATTAAGTTGAATGATAGTGTTACTAATTCAAATAAGTTCTTATTGGGAGAGTCCTTAAGGAAATCTACATTGAAGTCACCAGCAGCCACTATTTCTTTGTTTTTGGTTGTTAAATGGGCCAGTACAACCTCAAGGTGGTTCATGAACAGATTAAAGTTAACTACAGGTGCTCAATACACACTTAATATTATGAAGGATTTTTTATGAAATTCTACTTCTGTCGCACATGCTTCCATATGCTGTTCTAGGCCAAATTTATGAATGTCTATGTTCTTAAATTTATGACAGTTCCTGATGAATGTGGCAACTCCTCCTTCCTCCATTTCTGCTCTACAAAAGTGAGACGTTAACCTAAATCCTGTGACACTTAAAAGTTCTATACCAGTGGTCACATGATGTTTAGAGAGGCAGATTATGTCAACTGGGTTTGAGGACTCTAATTCATCTATGCAAATAATTAATTCATTAATTTTATTTCTCAGTCCTAGAATATTTTGATGCAATAAAGATAGCTGACATTCCACATTGACTGAGTTAAAATTGAGTAGAGTTGAAATTTCTGCTAATTGTTGAAAATTCTTAACCAACAGCTGTTTATGCTGATGTAATAACCTAGAATTATGTTTTTTGGTTTCTTTCTCTAACCAAAAGTTTGTCTAAATCCTAACCTCTCTTAAAACTTGGTTTCTTTCTGTTCTCCCTACCCTAAAATAGGGTCTTTTCTGAACCCTATAACCACTGGTATTTTGTCACTCATGACAGTGTCTCCCCCCTTTAAAACTTTCCTGCAATTTTCCTAGCCAGTTTACCCTTCCCTTTCCTGTTGAGGTGAAGGCCATGCCTAGTATAATCCCACCTACTGAGAGACTCAACAGGAACCACAGCAATGCTTGACCCTGCACCCAACATAAGCAGCCATTCCAACTCCAAATTAACTCTCCTGACAGAAGAGTTCAAAGGAGATCGGGCATGGTGCCCAAGAACAGACATAAACTCAACACTAGTATGCTTCGATACTGATGCAATCTTTGCCATGTCACACACTGTACTGTACCCAGGATCTCTGTCAATACTGTTACGTGGCCCACCCACTATAACCACAGTGTATTCCTTAGTGAAATCTTTGCGAAGTGATCCTAAATCCTCTGGCCTCTGCTCCATACCAGCACTATGTTTAAAAAAAAAATTGGTGACCTGGTATTCTGAGCCTAGTTCATCCTGCAAAGGTTGGCCAACACCTCTTCCATGGGAACTACCTAACAACACTACTTTCTTTCTCTTTATTGATTTCCCTACATTCTTGCTTTTCAATTTGCTGCTGAAAGTTTGTTGTGCCCCATCTACAACTGCAATTGCTTGAGGCTCACCAGCTTCTAACTGAAGCAACAGGTCAAATCTATTTTCCACATTCACCACAAAGCTGTCAGACAAAGTTCTAGGCCTGTTCCTCCTGTTGCCTGTTGCCACTTCCCACCACTCTTTACCCTTCTCCCTCCTTAACCAGTCAAGATCTCCCCTGGCCTTGTCTAACTCAGGCTGAAGGGCGGAAATCTCCCCCTCCTGTTCTAGTATCTTCCTATCTCTACTAAATGTCGTACAAAACCACTGATGAGTCTCATTTACTCATCTACTCCCACACCACTACTGTCACCCACATGGAAAAAACTACAGCACCCGTCACACCAAAGCCCCAACCTAACACTTCTACAGCAAGTCAAGCACTTTTCACTCATGATAAACGTAATAGTTTATTGAGAATAAGTCAGTTAAATTACAGATAAACACGAAAATATGATTCCACAAATTTGGCCTATACACAACTGTATGTAAACCTAAACAACAGTGCAAAGTTTCTGAAACAACAACTTAAACTTTACGCTACTTTCTGGAAATGTAAATTAAATAATGAAGAGGTACACAACAGTTAAATTGCTGGAGAGAGCAAAGAATAATTTAACAAAATTCTATAGATTTGCTGGGGCAAGACTGTAAACAGAAAATACGACTATAAACTGAATGTACGATCATTTCGCGTTTTGTGCTATATTACGTAAAGAAAAATGAAAGCTTTAATGGTATGCTTAAAAAGCACACTAATACACCTATTTACCATGTAACAACAATTGAGAAGGGAAGTTGCTACTCACCATGTAGCTCAGATGCTGAGTCACGATTGGTGCCACAAAAGATTTATACAATTGTAGCTTTCGACCATTAAGGCCTTCGTCAGCACACATACCCATGCAAATGCAACTTGCACACACATCTGCACCCTCAGACAACTGAAACCACACTCATGTAATCAGTACTAAACTAAATGTTGTTATAATCTAAAATGACATCTTTACGAGAACATCAAAACTCGCTATAGTCGCCTGGCTGCAGGGTTGCCTCTTTTACACGTTTAATGAGATCCCCAGGCATACTTGCTGCCATTTCTCTAAGGGGTAAAATTCGCTGTACATTTGAACTGCCGATTATTGAGAGATCCCTACCCTTTTGCATTGGCCTCCTCTTGATGTGGGACCAAGCAGGTTCCTCCAAAACAGGTGAAGTGAGTCCCACTGGCTCAGTTTCAGTTTCAGTGAAAAACAGCCCCTTCAACTTATTGGTTATGGGATTGGTATAACATTCCAATTCCTCCCTGGCCCCTGTTTACTCAGTAAAGGACGACTACATCTACCATTGACATGCCAAGAGGATGAACAATGACATATCCTGTTCTTCTGGCAGAGGAGAGAGGATCCATAGGAGAGGATAGTGCTCGAGGTATCTTTGGTACTGTGGATACATGAGTCTTGGGAGCTCTTCCAATACACTGATCTGCAGCATCTGCCAACCATTTGACAGCAATTAGGGTGATTTTCAGTTGCTTATGAACATCAGCTAACTCAGCCCATGTTCAAGAACAACATTCCCAATGACAATGAACACACAACTTTAAACTAAACTTGCTGACTATTTTTCAATCTGCTGAGTTAAGAAATTACTAATAACCTTTCAGAATTGAAGCAAATACACAAAATGAGACTTCTATTAAGGCAACAGAATAACCTGTAGTAAAAATTACTAGTTACCTAAAACTATTTGATGTTAATTATAGTTGCAACAAACTCAAAAATAGAGTTAATTTGTGATAAATATACATATTGTGTACTTCTCTTGAAAGGGAAAACTAAATGTAACACAATATGTTAATTACAATATCTGCAACAGTAACTAAATCACAAATGCCGATTTAATACTATGAATCAGTTTATGCACATGATGATGGTTACTTCTGAAAATTCTCAGAAATGTACATTTATTTGCATTGACACACACTGAAGTTTGGGGTGACGTATTCTTTGGCCTTAACTGTGTGTCACAAATGCTGATTTGCTATGAAATAGGTTATAAGATGATTAGTAGTTATCTTAATTTGTTCCTTTGTTTGACACCTCTATTTTTACTTTGTCTTCGAAAGATGTTCACAGAAGGATACAGTATTATGCAGTGGCGGCTTGTAGGTACACTTTCTCAGTGTTCACAAATTTTTAAATTCAGATAAATATGAGACTGCAAAATTAACAGCATCTGCTGTATAACAGTTATGCTTATCAACATATTTATATCAATAATAATAATAATAATAATAATAATAATAATAATGCATAATTTGTTCGAAAAAAGGAAGAATTGTTCTTGTGGAACTTTTTTGTTTTGTATATAATTAAGTAGTTCATGGCAAGAACGAAATAATGTTTAAGTTTTCGCTACCCTCCGTTTCACATTTTTGTGTTTGTGGGAGTTTCGTGCATTTTTTATTTTTTTGGATAAATGTACAAGATCCCCAATTCATGTATTAGTTAACAAATTAACTTCCAGGCTGAAAAACAGGCCTTCTTACGTTGCACCCACAAGAACAATGTACGCTTATTAGACACTTCTTTGTTAAATGTTCACTTGTAGTCACGCTTATTTGATTTCGTCACTTTCTCAGACAATGGATCTGGTTTGGGAGGCCCTACTTCCTTTGTGGCTAACTTTTCCTGGTAATTTTCTTTTCTGTTAACGCTTAATACAAGTTGAACAGAGTTCATGTTGACACCGCACAGAAAAGCTGATTCCTGCACAGTAAGCAACCAACCCCAAACACAAACTGCCGTTTGCGGATATTATTAAATTCAAGTAGAACTATTCTCCAAAAAGATCACTTGACTAGGATACAAATGAGGTACTGAGAGCTGTATGGGCCGAAAGCACGCTGTCTTCAATGCCAGACAAACCAGTGAGACAGCTTTTCATGAATGTTCAGATATATGTACAATGTGGGCCTAAAGTATAGATAAACTTGATCCACCCTAATATCAACAGATGCCACAAGCATGAATGAATGCTATAGTCTCACAATTGACGATGGAGTGCTTTACGGTTCTCAGCGTGTAAAGTGGATTACTGTGTGATAAAATCATAAACTTAATGTACTATATATCTCACTAAGAACCCCACGAAGTAGGCTTCTCTATCGGTATAACTGTAATATATACTGATGTCTGATCTAATTTTACTATACAGTGAGTGACTTGGCATATCTGTAAAGTGGGCTACAACCTAGCGGGATTTATCCCAAGCGAATGTGGGTAAAAAGTGTGTTGCACTGTGCTACCACCTGGTGGCACTGATGTAAATTCATAGTTAAGTGGTAAGGGCTACCAGTGCATGCCGTGAACTGTGCAGATTCTTTATCAAATCCGTATGTATTTGGCCTGTAAGGCAATCACGTCGTGCCAGTTGAGCATGTGCAGAAGCTCCTTAAAGCATGCTCAAGTGAAGGTGTGCTCACGACCCTGATGCCAAGTTTCACCGAGTCTGGAGGAACAATATAGCGCAGCGCGGTAGATTTAGTGCTGTGCATTTCCGATTACCGCATCTACATTACACTGAACAGCATTCGAAGTAAAATACATGATAAATCCACAAGGTGTCAAAAGTTAGGGTGTTCACATGTTCTTGTGCTCTTACACAATAGTTGCCACTGGTATTAAGTGTTATATGATATTCTAATTTATTTATGCAGATAACAAATATGACACTGGTGTGAGTTAATAATTTCTACCTATCAGCTTTTACACATTACAAAATTAGAAATTCTTCTACGGAATAGGAGGAGTTCTCAAGAAGAAACTTCTTCAGCTTGTTTTCAAATTTAACTTTGCCATCTGTCCGACATTTATATAATTGGATAGGTGATAGAAATTTTGATAGTAGCATTGTGCACACCTTTTTGTGCCAAAGACAACCTTTACCCTTTATAGGGCAAAAACTGAAAATGTATTTTTTCTCCCTCTTTACACTTCTAACAGGTCTTTATGGTCTCCACAAACAAAAAAAAAAAAGTTGTTATAATTTTTTTTCAACATTTTAGATTGACTAATATGGTGGTACATATGTGTACCAGTGCCCTATATTGATGAATACAATCTGTAAATGGGCAGTGGTACATATAGTTACCTGTAGGAGTAAGATACAAAACAGGTTTCAATAAACATAGTTTTATTCATATATGTGCATTATCTTACATTATAAATTTCCAAGAAAGGTTTCAAACAATAATTTGCAGAAACTATAACAATAAACTTGAATTATTTTTGCACTGATTTGTGAAAAGGTGCAAAACACCCTTTACAAAGCACTACTTTGCAAGTATTGCACCACAGTGTATTACGTTTTTGAATTTTCTTTGTACTACAGTAAGCACACCGTTGTCTGCTACCAACTTCAGACAAATGGGTGCCAATATTAGCAAAATGAACAGCATTCACAACAGTCTTCCTACCACTAGGAAGTTTTCTTTGGGAGACGGATGAATTTCGTGGTGAATACCCACTTTTCATTCAGGACGTAAAATCTGCAAGTAGCTCATTTTCCAACTGTGAAAGAAATTCTAGTTGAGTCATCCACACTTTCTTATCCTGCAGTCTACAATTCTCTCATTAAATAATGTAGCTGTTAACAATAGTAGCATCAAACAGGTAATAAAATATTCTCATCCACCACCTTCCAGCTCACACTGTATACGGCCATATATTGGTCGAATTTATCGACACCACCCATATACATATTATAGGATGCCATTGCAATGGGATACGAAACTCTCTCTTTCACACCGTGATGATTGGTACGCTGCACAGTTGTCTCGTCAGAGGGATTGTGCATTGAACTTGCTACACATACTGCCTTATCCCCCTGTCCATCCACTTGCATACTAATGTCACCTGACTGAGTGAAATCACTTTCGGATTGTTTGAGTAAATGGTTTTCCTTCAGCAATTATTTTGGAAAATATTTGCTATTCGACCTAATTGTCCCACAGGAGAAAAGGTTCTTCGCCAACAGACATTTTAGAAGGGGAAGAAATGTAAAAAAATTATCAAAATATATACAATATCCCAAATTTTGAAATGGGTCTGCTAGATCAAGAACCACTCTTTCACCTAAGCCAATAGTAATTTCCCCAGAGTCCGTTGTACCAGTGTATACCGAAAATCCCATCATATAACCTGAAGCTGTGCATGCAGCTTCCCACACTTTGAAACCCCTCTTTATAGGTTTCATAGGCATGTGTTGCTTTAGGGTACTTCTTTCTTTGAACCTGATCATGCTTTCGTCTATAGAAATGTTTGTTCTGAACCTTGGAATGATTTCTGTAAAAAGCTTATTAGGGGCCTTACTTTGAACAATTTATCAAATTGTGGTGTGTTACGAGCTGGAGCTTTCGAATTATCGTTTAGATGACTACATCGAATAAGTTTCAAAAAATGTTTCACTGATATCACACTGGCTACTCTTTCCACGTGAAAATTTGGATCATTTGACCAATAGAGCCTCATGCTTGGAAACTGATGAAAGCCCATTATTACAAGAATGCCACAGAAAGCTTTCATCTCTTCTGTTGTAGTACTGAGATTTGTACTCACTGTTTGGCTGGCATAGAGATTGGATTGTTCCACGATAACTTTCCAAACATCAGATGTAAAAAAAGACAAAAATATTTCACCCGGTGTTTTATTATCTGTGTTTACTTTTGGACCATAAGGTTCGTGAAATTGTATGCTACTAAATTTAGTAGGCAAAGATATATGCTTGGACCAAAAGAACAGTTTGTCAGTATTTTCATCAGAATCTGAGTCTGAATCAGAGCTGGGAAAATTGTTATTCTGAAAACCTCGAATTTCTTCCTGACCTCCTAACTCATCTCGAAAAAATAATTGGGATCAGTAACTGAATCATCTGATGAGATATCGTCATCACTTTCATTTACAATTTCTGTGAAGTTTGATAGACATGCAGATGTTCTGTGTTGCTGTGAATGCCCAGCTGTTGTGGATGGAGATGCTAACGTGCGGGTTTTGCATGGTGATCCATGCACTGTCACTGGCAGTAAATCTTCGGCTTCATCATCGCCTCCCTCTTCTGAGTCGTAAACTTGATCATCGGTAAATGAACTGAGGAGATCTTCCACTTCTTTATCCTTAAGTCCTTTCATTATCTGAAAAGATTGTAAAGCCATTTGTTATTACACTGTATTGTTGATAATACCAAATATTATCAAGTGTCAAACTCTTTGACGTAATTGTTTATCAAACTGTATAACCTGAAATAAATAGTTTGAAAGATAATTGACAAGACGAAACAAAAATAAAGTAAAAATTGTAGCGGACACATGCTTCTGAGATTTTGAATTTTTTGAATTGAATTTTATTTGATCCTGTAAGATTACATCGTGTACAGTAAATGTACGTGTAATATAGGACATGCCAAAGTATTAAAATTCTTTATCAATTATTTTTCTACACCTTTAGCTTACATTTTTACATCACTGATAATGAGTAACAATATATACAAATTTAATGGCGTAAGTATTCTGCAACACTGTAAAACTCTTTTTCAATGAGATAGTCTTTAAGTTTCTTTGTAAATTCATTGTGAAGTACACTATCTTGCAGGGTTTTGGGCAGACTTGTTAGTAGTCTGATACCAGAGTACTGGGGTCCTTTTTCTAGCATTGCCAGTCGATGGGGTAGGCTCCGTACTTCATTCTTCTTTCTTGTATTGTGGGTGTGTACACTAGCATTTGTAATCCAGTCCTCACTACCTTTTGTGATGTACATTATTGTTTTGTATATATATAATGATGAAAAAGTTAAGATACCTAAATTCTTGAAACAGTTTCTGCATGTTTCAGAGGTCTTTCTTCTTAAAATGGTCCTAATTGCTTTTTTTTGTAATGTGAACACTCGTTTTGTCTCTTGTTTGTTTGAGTTTCCCCACACCGTCACTCCATACTGTAAGTATGGTTCGAAAAGTCCATGATACACTGTACACAGAAGGTTCTTGTCTGAATACTGTGATAGCTGCATCATTAAGAATATGACAGAGCTCAGTTTCTTACAGACATTATTAATATGTTTTTTCCATTTCAGTTCATTATCCACAAGAATACCTAAGAATCTAGCAGATTCTACTTCTTCCAGCCTTGTTCCGTCAACCTCTAAATCCATGTCTACAGCCTTTTCCTTGTTTTTAAACACTGCATACATAGTCTTTTTTAGATTTATAACCAGTTCATTTTCCAACAGCCATTGAGCTGTGACATTTGCAGATATGTATGCTCTTCTCTCAAGCTGTTCCATATTTTGGTCACTATTTAGTATTGTCATGTCATCAGCATACAATATTTTCTTTTCTTCCTCCTCAACACCTATATCATTAACAAATACATTAAATAACAATGGCCCCATTACCGAACCCTGCGGCACTCCATATTTGATGGATTTGGTTTCTGATTGGTACGAGTTTCCTAATTATACATACTGCTTGCGGTTGCACAAGTATGATTTTATCCATTCACCTGGTTGCCCCGGAATGCCATAGTTGCTTAATTTTTGTATCAGCATTTCATGGTCAATGGTGTCAAATGCCTTTGAAAGATCCAGAAACATTGCAGAGACAACCTTTTCCTCATCTAAGGACTGTAAAATGTATTCTGTTAGACTGACAATTGCTGATTCTGTAGATTTACCCTTTCTGAAACCATGTTGTGAGGTCATGAGAATGTTATGTTTGTCCAAATAGTTAACTAATCTGGTATACATAAGCATTTCTAGGATTTTTGAGAAACCTGATATCAGTGAAACTGGTCTGTAGTTGTTGGGATCAACCTTACGCCCTTTCTTGTACACTGGCACTACCTTCGTTATCTTCAGTTTTTCTGGAAAAATTGCATCTCTGAAAGAACAGTTTGCTATGTTCAGCAGTGGTGTTATTATCTCCTCACATACCAGCTTTATTACATGATTTGATATTTCATCATCACCAGCTGATTTCTTGGACTTCAGTTTCTGTATAGTTTTCCGCAATTCATCTTCCGTGACTGGTCTTAAGAACATAGTACTGCATGATCTTTTTGGTACCTTAATACCCTTCTGTTTTTGACTATTTCTTTCCAATTTTAGGTTTTCTACTACACTGATATAGTTATTATTCAGTATGTTTGCTATTTCCATACCATCTGTGACCACTGTGTTGTCTACTTTCATTGACCTAATACCGTCTTCTTTGTTTGACCCGTCTTTTTCCTTTCTTTCAGCATTGATTGCATTCCAAGCTGCCTTTGCCTTGTTTTTTGAGTTCACTATAGTGGTGTCAATTGCTCTTGCTTTCGCTTCTCTTATTGTTTTTCTATACTTCTTTTTTAACATTTTATAGTTTTCAGCTTCGCCCATCCGTCTCACGTCCTGAAGCTTCCTTCGCTGTTCTAGTATGGTGCGAAATTTTCGTAGTGTTATTGAAACTGTTTCAGTATTATCCTTCAGGAAACATATTCCTAACAATTGATTATCAAAGTACAAAGCCAAAACTCTATAACTCTCAGCAATATGTGAAATTTCATTCAAACTAAAAGCAGAAATGGTAAAAAATGCAAGTAAAAAGCCCCCACTTTCATGTACCTCGTTGTGATACGAACTTATTTTTCTTGAAAAATTATCAAATAGTCGAAAATTACGGTCATAAGCCAACTTATTTTACTGTCACATTATTATATTGTACTTACAGATGCTGAACTGCAATCACTCTTCTTGTTTTTGCCAGAATTTTCACAAAAGTTGCAAAGCAGCAGTGGAAGTAACGGCCAGTGGTACACATGTGTACCGATCAAAGACATCAGTCATTGTGCTACCTATAATATCGTTTCCAAGAGCACTTAATGTTGTCGAATTGATACTATATTGTGTTTAGAAGGTGCTGAGTAAGCGGTACACTGTTGTACCACAAACGTTCAGGAAATAGAATTTTTTTAAAGAAAGGTGGTACATTATTGTACCATGCCATATAAAGGATTAATGTAGAAAAATGGATGTCATTTTTTTCTTCTGGTATTGTATTTATATACATTACTGTTCCTTTTGAACTGCAGTGAATTAGTTATAAGAAAATTCATGAGGGAATTAATACATAAATATACTGTCAGGCAGTAGTCAAACAACCTAACTCCTTGAACAAATGTCTACAAGATGACCACAGGTGAGCAACACAAAATATTATTACAGCACTTTTTTGAGAACTGCACACTTCCTTTCTTAAAGTTGAGTGAGTTACCCCAGAACATTATTCCACCTGACATTATAGAATGAAAATAAGTAAAATATGTCAAATTATTGATTCATCCCTTCTCAAGATGTGCAATGATTTAGAGGGCAAATGTGGCTGAACTAAGTGGTTTTAGGAGTTCCAAAACATGGTGTTTTTTTTTTTTCTTTTTTCAATTTAAATTCCCATCAATATGGACAGCTAAAAGCTTTGACATATCCGCCCTGGATATTTCTTCACCATGTGTTACACTTATCATTGTTGTAGTACCTATAGATAGATCAGCAGGACTTAATATGTTTTTGTCTTTATGAAACTGCGAGTAGGCCATTTGTAGAAAACCTGCCTAGTACAGTGCAACTAAATGAAGTGACTTTAAAAAGAAAACTGACACCATTAGCCATGGCTATTTTTCCATATGCCATTGTTGTCCCCACTCCTCTTCCTGAGCAACAACGTTTTCAATCTTGTTTATGTTACTATCGAGTGCTCAACACATCATCTATGCAGTGTGTTGTTGCCTTTACCCCTTTCTTAATGAAAACAACAAAACGAATTTTCATCTCCCTTCTACTTTTATTGTTAAAAGACATAAAAAGGTTGCAATAAATACAAGACGATTTAGCTAAGCTTTAAAACGCAGTAAAAGATAAAACACAATCAAAAACATATTTTTGTGAATGTGGAATTACTGGTGTAATGAAGACACAATGAAACAAATTCTACCCTATGAACATAACTGGCAGCACAATGTATTTAGTTGCCAATAAATGTATGTCTTAATTAACTCGTACTTTGAAACCTTTAAATTTGTGTTTGCTATTTTCAGTTTACTGTTAGAGGTGAAGAACATTACTTTATTGGAAATGTGACTAAGTAGAATGTAGTGATATTTCTGAGCACTTTGCCTGTAAAATGCAATTCAAATACACAAGAAAACAGTAGTATTACAAAGAATAGAAAATTTTATTAACATACAATTTGTTAAAAATCATTACATTTTTCAGTTTGCTACATAAAATTTCATATACAACCATTTAAAATGAACACTTATATAAAAGTGAGTTATTAATATTCTGTGTGCATTATACAACAGAATTTCATGTAGTTTACTGATAGCTGCAACAAAATCATTTGCTATACATTTTAAAACTTTTGGATCACTTATTCCTGTCTGCTTAGACTATGTATAAATATGAAAGTAAGGCACACTTTTCTTTACATGAAAAAGTTCTAGCAGAATTTCTGCTATGTCAAAATACTAACAGACATAAAAGAGAATCAATTTGTCAAATCCCACTGGATAAATCTAGCATATGTGACATCAGTAATAATCATATGAGTTTTGCAATTACACACTGTTACCGTCTCACAGATCATTAAATTAAGACCCAGCCATCACAGACACATTCAAACACACAAACTGGTACAGGAATTGCTTGACATCCAACAATGCATATTCAAATACTGAGAATGGACAGATCGATCCAAACTGTTACAGGAATTACTTGTCATAAACTATGCATATTCAAATACTGAGAATGGACGGATTGATCCAGTATTTTACTTTGAACCTTTATAATCTCAATAATTACATTACAAATGTATCATTTTCTACTGCTGCTAAAAACATGTTTGTACTGTTTTTATCTTAATAAAATGATAGACAGACTATTTTATGTTTTATTAAATATAGCGAGTAATATTGCCACATTTAGTTGTAAATAACATCCAAAACAAAGTACACTGTGTATCACAAAACTGCAATATATTTATCTCAAATAGTATCTTATTTTTATAATACGGGTGCATAAAAATCTTAGTCACCTGTGGTGGCAGGAGAACACACACAAAGATGTCGAAACAGCAGTGGCTCCATCTTCTGGCAGAAGAGTTGAAGGAGGAAGAAGAAAGATAAAGAAAAGGACTAGTGAGATTTAGGAAATGAGAGGAGATATGGACAATTCATAAATCAGGGGAGACTTACTGGATGGGATGAGAGGGAAAGACAGTTTGTTGATGGCTGCACCAGATGAGATTTGAAAAAATGAGAACTTAAAAGTGGAAGACAGGGTAACAAGTAATATAGTAATTACTGAAAAAAAAAACACCATGAAAGAGTTGATAAGAGCCCAGTTCAAGTTATCAGTTACAATGAATGGGCACAGACAGTTGGCATATACTGGCAACACACAATATTCTGTTGCAGAGCACACACGTGACATTTGTGACCGCAGAGCCCGTTTCACTACATGTACCATCTGGATTCTCCCTCCTGACACTAGCTGCTCAAAATTCCACAGGTGGGACTGGCTTTACAACATGTGCTCGGATTTCACCACCCATCTGCCTCAAAATTGATGTGAATTTCTGTGGTAATAGTATTTGTTTTGAGTAACTATTCCTTTTCTTCACTCCCGTTTATTTTTATATATTCTTTATTTTATGAGTTGCCTATTTATCCCCACCCTTCTCAACTACCTACATGTATAATGCACTTACCTTTCTGCTTTTATTGACTCTCACTTACCTTTCTGCTTTTATTGACTCTCATGATCTTTTTTTTTCAGTAATATCTATCTTGTTTATTATTCTATCTTTCATCTTTAAGTCCCTAGGTTTTTAAATTTCATTTGGTGCACGCACTAACTACCAGTCTTTTTTTCTCATCCTGTCCAAGTAAGCTCCTCTCAACTGGGGTTCAGGGTGACTTTTCCATAACTCTTCCCATTTACTAAATCTCAACAGTCCTCCTCCTTCATCCCTCTTCTTTTCCCTTCAATCCTTCTGAAACAAGATGGCACTACTGGCTCCAAAAGCTCATTCATTTCCACATCTTTTAAGCATTTTCTCCTGCCATCACTTGGTGTTTATGATTATTTGCACCAAATATTTGTTAATAATTAAAACACACTCCTCTGTTTTCAGTTAAAACTGTGTATTCAAATTCACAATCAGATCTCACTTCTCATATCTGCTTGATAGAGCTGCCATAGTGCCATGGAGAACCAATTGGCACATACTGCGTACGAAACTATTTTAATAATTTAGGTGACATTGCACAGTCACAAAATAATAAAGATTAGAACTGTGGCACAAGGGCGAGAGGAAGATTATTATTTTACACTTTTTCTGAATTACCCTGCAATCCTATGGAAGCTTTTAGTGGGTTGGAGAAGTACAATAGATTAAAAAAGGCAAGATACAAAAATGTTCCCACTAAATGAATACAAACTTTCCTTGGGGGGGGGAGTGAGTTCAAACATCAAAGAAAAATATAATATTTTATATACAGATAAAGATAGCATTAAGAAATATACATAACATGGTAAATGGTTAAAGTAATTAATGGAACTTAAAAATCAGCTATTACTGGTTTATACCCTCACTAAATTATATTTAATGTAGATATAAATATAATTTACTCATGTACTCATAAATGGTCATCATGCAACCAAACAGTCACTGAAAAATGTGTCTTTTCGTAAATCAACTGACATGTTCCACAGCATTTCATGATATTGCAAATACATTTAATGGGACCTGGAAATATCTATGCAGCTCTGTATTTATCACAAACATTTCTGAGATTGATGGAACACATAGTTAATGCTTTTTTATTTTCATCATCCTCATATTTTTTGAAATCTTAAAACTCAATACTGCCAATCACAAATTCATTATAAATTATGTTCCTAATGATGCATAACACATCCCACGATAGTATTAAATGGTAACAATATGACTTAACTATTGCTTATGATACAAGAAACACATATTTAATTGATTTCACTGTCAAAAAGTTAAAAAAAAATATCAGGCACAATATTCCAATGCACATTTAAATAGGTCTTACCAGCAACCGCCAGCAAATAATTAAGTACAAATTTCATGAATTGAGGCTACTGTCAAAATTCAGACACATTACACACTATAAATATGTGTGATCTAGGTTTACTTGGCTAACCTTGAGAAAAACTAAGGAACTTGTGTAGACAGCAACAGGTACACAATTCTCACAAACTTTAAACCTTGTATTAATTTTCTTAAATAGCATTTCCACTGCTATTTTTCCGTTTTAAAAGCAGAATTTTACTTATAACAACACTGTACTGCCTACAGCATTTCTTGTATTCAAACTGTGGTAGCAGTATAACACACATGATTCAATTTTACTGGCTGAATGTTTAAGAAGGTTGTGCCCCCCACAGTACTGGGTAAATACCATATTCATATTATAATTGTATCAACATTAACTGATGTGTGTATAATTGTGGACTACAAAAGGCAGGATTATTTAAATATGTTTAATTAATACCTACTGTGGACATTCCAGTTCATTACTCTGAAACACTGGTAATTAAAATAAACCATTTGGGTGATAACCTTATTTAAAAACAATGACTTTACAGCATGTCTCCACATTGTTAAACTTGTTGACTGCTGCATGCACAATGCAATGCACTGCAATGACAGGACATTAGGCACAAGACTGCTGTGGCGGCCATCATCCTCCTAACAGTCAACGCGTTAATTAAATTTAATCAGTATCGTGAACCTGATGTGAAAATTCAGGTTAATTTCTCCGAAACACTGGTGATTAAAATGCACCAGTGGATTGATAACCCTATTCAAAACCAATGACTTCTAGGCATGTCTCCTTAACCCTCAACTCCTAAGGAAGATTTGAATAATGAGATTCATTGTCATATAGATAATTAAGTTCATGTCAGTTTACACATGGGACTCTTTTACATTAGTTCTAGATTTATACTGCTTAAGATAAGTATTCATATTCAAACTATTTAAAGGATGAAAAGTAGCTGCAAAGGTCACTCTCCTTGTACTGGAAGTATTGTGTGAAGGAGGAAGTAATTATCTCCAGTTCAGGTAATTTTCCCTGGGGGACAAGGTACTAATTTTTAATCTGAATGTTTAAAACTGTGGCATTTGGATTAGTGTGGTTAAAAACCTTTAATTAACTTAAGGAAAATTTTATGCTTTGGGTAAATTACTTCAGAATGATAAAGACATGTAGTTACAATTGTCAGTGAGCAGCACTGAAATCTTATTAAAGTTTAGTTTCAATTCTATGATTTAAAATTAAGTCCACATATTACTGAAAATGCATGCAAACATTAGAATTGGTTGAAAAGAAGGGATGAGTGGAGCAGGGGCATGGCATTAAATCAACTATGGCATGAGATGCATGATAAGCATGTTTTTATCATACAAAAATGATCTTGATGGTTGCTTCTTAGCAATTACACACTGTGGACACTGCATCAACATGATCCAGTATAAAGCTGATCTGACGTAGGACAGAATTGGAGGAAGGGGTGGGGGGAAAACAAATCTAGTATAGGTTGTTGTACTTTTATCCATATGAGGAATTACACAACTTAAATTTGATTTACATATGCTAAATTTGCTTCCTCAAGAATACCTATAACAGTCACAATCAGTTCATTTCCGTGGCCTTTAATGAATAATCAAAAATTTTCTGTTGTTGTTACATTTGTGTACCAACACATCTTGGAAAATCTGGAAGTACACAGGTAACAAGGACAGCCCTTTTTATTTACATACATGTTGAAGTAACTTTCATTCTTTTTCTCCTGCCTTTTTTTAAAGGAATACTTTACTCTTTGCACAGAAATTTGGAAAGAATGTGAAAAGTCATACTTGAGATGATACATCAATGTTTCTACTGAAATTTTTTTTACAGAAACAGCTGGCAAATATGCTACGTGTGAGACAAAATGTTGCAGAAACAAACATATCCACGATAACACAGTACAAGAGAACTGATGACACACGATTTAGGGAGACTTTGGCCTCATTTCATGTATTTACAGATTTTTTTATAAGGAAAGTCTCACAGACCTTCTCTGCCTTGTTGTATGCTGTACATTTTAAGACCATTACTGCATTAATATTATGGTGCATAAGAATCTGTGAATATTTAAAGTACAGAAAAAAATTGTCATCTGTATACTATCACTTGGCAAAATAATTTTTTCATACTTTGAATTGCTTGTGTCCACATTATGTGGAAATATTACATGCAAATACGAAACTCACATTACTGAGAGAATCAGTACATGACTTCTCTTGCAAACATAAATCTAACCACTTACTATTAAAACAGCAGTGATGATAAGTGTATCTTTTCATCAAAATGCAATTACAAAAGATGATATAAGTGATAATGACTCCCCCTCTGCAGACAATGACTCCCCCTCTGCATGGCATTTCACCTTTAACAGCAACTAGATACACAGTTTCTGTTTTGGGACCAAATTGCAAACAAGATCACTTAATATACAACAGGCTTTAACTGTTACAAAGTTGTCCACGGCTTTTATGTTACTGTATAGATTAATTAAGTAAAAACCACTTCTAAGCGTAACATGTCTCAATATAAAAACATTTCATCTGTCATAAATATGTAAAAACTGATATTTTCACAGGACACATTTAATCAAATACAAAATATGTCACATTATCGGCTAAAAAAGAACAACATGCCCATGAGCACAAAATCTACCACATCCTTCCTGCAAACAGGTCCAACAAGAACACTCAACATTTACGGCAGTCAAAGAATCATCCTGAGCCTGATTAATGAACATAAAAGACCCATTAATATGCAAATAATCTCATTCTGTAGTGAATATGCATGGTTGCCAAACCTAAAAATTTGAATGTAGTTGTCTCTCTTCAACCAGGGGTTGCTACCATCGTCGAAGTGCATTGGACACTGATCACCTATTGAGAGAAACAACTGTCATTAAATATTAAAATTTTCAACATCAAAAAGCTGTAATTAATTATACTGAAGAACACAGGGAACCTCATTAACTGAGAAGAGATTTTTTTTACTTCATATATCTTCTCATTTCAATCTGCAATAGTCAAAAGTAAGAATGTTAATAAAAGTTCTGTGAATTTGTTGGTGACAAAATTACAACACAGATGTTACATAAATAAGCCAGAGTTTCTAAAATATTAGGAATTAATTTTAAATCTGTCAAAATATTTTTTCTTGAACAGTTCTAAATTATGAGGGATGTCGGCCTCATTAAGTAATCATTTATTATTTGATAGAATTCCTGAACCAGTCCTAGTTAAACTATGAATTTTATGTTAATCAAGTGAAAAATTAACTTAAGACTTACACGGTATAGCAAAAATATGTAGTGTGGTGTATAACAAGGAGGTAATGATGTTCTTATTTCAACTGCACAGATTTTCATACTATACTCAAGTGATCGACATACCATGCCTCTCTGAACACCATGTAACCACAGGGATAGAGAAGTGAAAAATAAGGGACTAGAGACCAGCATCATTTTCATACAGAGTGAAAATGGAATGTGGAGGAGTTGCAACATATATAAAAGTTAGACACAAAGTCAAAAATATTGAAACAAACAGTTATTGTGCATATCAGAACCTAGAAACATATGCTTTTGAGTTGTTACTTCACAATATTTTTCTTGTAATTGTACCAGTCTGTAGATCCCCTTCAGTACACTTTCAGATATTGATGAGAAATTCGGGTGATGCATTATTGATTTACCTGTCACAAGAATAAACAGTGGTTTGCGAAGATTTAATAGTCGATTTTTAAAAGATTCTCATGGGAAAAATGAACTCGAACCGTTATTTGGCTGTTTCAATCTGATTTCAGTGGTAAATTTTCCATTTCGCATGCAGCAAGATAGCAGGACCCTGACAGATAAAAATTTTATAGACAGTTCCGAAACAATTAATGTATACCAAATTATAGTGGCCTATCTGATCATGATGCACAATTAATGGAAATAAACAATGCAGCACATTACAGCTCCGAGACATTTTCATACAAAGCAGTGAAGCTTCTTAATGAGAACAGAGTACAATGTTTTAAGAATAAGTCAAAAAAGAGGTGGTCTGGGATGAGGATTTTATAGAAAGGGATCCTACTGTGAAATTCAATATATTCCATAGCAAATTTAAGTCAAAATTTCAAAACAGCTTTCCTGAAAAGTTATCCAGAAAGTACATTAAAAAAAGTAAGCCCTGGATAATTACAGGGATTAAAATTTCATGTGAGAGAAAAAGGGAAATTATATAGAGGGGATAATAAGCCAAGATTCAACATATAGTATAACATTAAAACTATATGGGATACAGTCAAATGGGAGACAGGACAACCAGGCACTGTATAAGTTAAGATAACAATTAAACTAAATGGTGATTTTATGACTGGTAACTCACAAGTTGTGAGGATTTTTAACACTGAATGTGTCAGCAAAAATAGGATTACATATTTCTGTTGACGAAGCAAGAGAACGTATTCAAAACATCATTCCGCAATATTTTATGCAACTCGAAGTAGCACCAACATCTTTTGCTGAAATTATAAAAATTCTACAAAACAAAAGTTTATATGCTGTTGACAGAATAAAGGGAATTTTTCCAGATCATCAGTCTGATGCTGCTTACAGTGCCGGCTGAACACGCGACCCTTAGCGGCGCGTCTTAATCAAGTTGTGCATTCCTAGGAAAGTTTTATAATCTACAAATATATCTTTATCGTTAACGTGAGCACTGTTGCTCTAAACCATTTTTTTACTTCTGATGAAGGCTGCCTTAGAGCAGTTGAAACCTAGGTAAAGTTGAAAATTTTTTTACCTGTGCAACCGAAGAGCTGTATTTTCAAGTAATATTATAAATTTCGTCTATGGTTGCTGCATTATTGGCCATGTTCAAAATTGTTTTCCACATATATAAAAATAGACAATTGTTAAACCTCTTTATAAGAAATGTGACAAGAAAGACTTAAATAATTCTCATCCAGTTTCCTTACTGACATCTTTTCCCAAAATATTCGAAAAAGTTAGGCACTGAAGAGTAGTCTCACATTTAAGTAGAAAAAATTGACTTAACATATCGCAGTTTGGAGTCCACAAGGGTTGCTTGACCAGGAATGCTATTTATACATTCACTCAGCAAATATTACAAGCCTTAAATAATAAAATTTCACCAGGTGGTAATTTTTGTGCTCTTTCCAAGGCGTTTAATTGTGTACATCATGTTACTCTCATATAAAAACTTCTGTTACATGGGACTGATGGCTTTACACAAATGGTTTCAGTAAGATTTAACAAACAAAATGCAAACAAGTTATGCTGAATAATTAATACAATGTTGAAAGGAGAGATAATTTTAGTGACTGGGAGAGAAATCATGAAGGGGGTCCCACAAGTTTCAATTTTAGGTCTACCACTATTCCTTATGCATGTGGATGACCCACCACCTAACATTCATCATCAAACATAACTGGTACTTTTAGCAGATGATACTTGCATTATAATAAAGCCCATTAGTGAGAAAGCAACAGAAGAGACAGTTAATGATATTTTTCAATGAATTTTTAAGTGGTTCTCTGAAAATGGACACGCTGCTAATTTTGAGAAAACACACTGTATTCAGTTCTGTGCAAAAAATAGAGTTGTACAGAGAACTGATGTAGCATATGAACAGGAGTCTGTAAACAGGGTAGAATGCTTCAAATTTTTGGGTGTACATAGGGCTGATAATGAAGTGGAAGAAGTACATTAATGAGCTGCTCTAAAAATTAAGTTCAGCTACTTTTGCTCTTCATATAATTGATGATCTTAGAATCATCATCATATTGACATATTTTGCATATTTCCACTTAATAATGTCTCAAGGAATGATTTTCTGGGGTAATGACAGGTTTCCACATGCAACAAAAATAATGCCACTTGGCCACCACTCGTATGGCATCACTGAAGTTGTGTGTGGAAACACCAAAATTCCCATGGAGCCATTCGAGTGACACCACTTTCAGCCATGCTACAAAAGTTGAAGTCGCTGTAACTTTGTGATGTCACTTTCCTTCCCCCACTGACGTTTAGTGTCAGAAGCAAAATAAACAGCTGCCACCTTGATGTCAAGGCTTCTGAAACTATTGCCATATCTGATGTTCTTCATATTTATTACTGTGTATTATGAAAATATGCTGTTTCAGTAATTAACCACATTAAAGATCTCTCCAAAATGAGTCACTTTAACTATGGTTCGTAGTGCTACAGTGGCAAGAAGTGCAACTTCAGTATGTAAAAATCTTCATGCGCAAATAATGGTTAATTTACACGATGAAGGTATATGATGTTTTCAATATATGATGCACAGATAAGAGTTGTGTGTGTAAGCAAGTATTATTGAGGATACTGAAATGTGGTTTGTAGCTATACAGCAGCTTACCGAAGTCTTCAAATGGTGAAAATTAATGTAGTGCTGCCAGTATATAAAGATTCTGTTATACTGACACGCACCTGCAATGCTCTCAAATGCTTGCCCAGTGGATCTGAGAAAGAAAGTTTAGTATCTGCACAGTTGAGACAACACTGCTGCATAATAGTGTTGGTGCGGGTACTTCAAGGGTCGACGGTGGCTGGATAACTGGGGAAAAGAAGCTTGTGAGAGGAAATGAAAACCTGCAATGCCAATCAATCTATGGGAAGCGGAAAGTGTGAAACCCCCTAGAGATCTGCATGGGGACAAACTCAGTATGTGGCTGGTGCAGGCAGCAGATGACTTAGTACTCAAGTAAAACACATGACACAAAGTACAATGCTAGGTCTGTGATGGTTGAATTTATTGTGAGCACTGGCCTGCTTTCCTCGTCGTGGGTCATAGATAAACACTTCTGTCAGCAGATCTCTCCATCCTATGCATTGCATGTGCCCTCGATGACAAGTTTCCACACTATTCTGCTGTATTACCCATGCCAGTTCATCTGTCTCTGTCACAACGTCCGCTGGAGGGGGAACGTAAGGAAGTAACAATGTTTCTGGTAGCAGTAAAATTTTAGATTGAGTACAGTTCTTAATAAAGGAAATCAACTTTATTAGTGTCCTCTAGTGCATCTGCCCGATGAATAACCCTAAAATTTGGTACAGAATAACTTTAATATTTCATTATATTTAATTGATGTGGGGTGCAAAATTGAAAATATTATATTTCAAATGAGTCTTCAGGGCATTGTAAATGGCACCCCAAACATCACAAAAGAACACTGAAAACTTTAGTTTTGTGGATGTGGTAAAATACTGGAGAGATGACAGGTAACTGCCAGATACGGTTGGCAGGTTCTCAAACTAAAAATTAAAGAGATTTTGCAAATGACAACCAAAATAGTGCCACTGTGGCATTATCAGCATGTTTTACTTTAGAGGCCATTGCATGCAACTGTATAAAAAGTGTACACAATCTTGAAACATTTACATATTGAAACTCCTTTTACAAAACCGGATGAAAATTGGCGAGACTTCATCACTGCACGTAGTACTTAAAAATAATTAATCGAAACAACTTTCATAGCATTATAGCACCTTTCATATTTACTATTATATGTAATTACACCACCTTTCATAGCACTATTCATATTTACAAAAATATTTAACTAGAACAACTTTCATATGGTCATAGCTCTTTTCATAATTACCATTTGCTTTGTACTCATTAAAAAATGTGACATTTTTTACAAGTTTGAAAAACTCTCGGCAAAAAAGTTGAAATTTGTATGCTTGCTAACATGAAAAAGAGAGAATTCAAAGACGATCAACTGGAAATAGCAACTGTTGATTTAGGAATGATAATTTTGGAATGATACGGAAATGTTAGCATAAATAAATAAAACTTTATGAAACACATGGGGAAACATGAAGAAGTGTGTCAAGTATGTGAGATGGGTAAAACACAGGAAAACACATAAAATACGAGAGACCTGCCAGAAATATGGGAGCCAGGACAAAATGTGGGTAAAATACATGACACCCCACAAAATACAGGAGACCTGAAAACCCTACCGCCAGATGTTGAATATCAAAGTGTTACTTGTAGCTTCACTTGAGCAATTACTGCATCTTGTAATGCAATCAAGTCCATAACATAATAAGAAATGAATGAAAACAGTGGGTATCTATCTTTGCAGTTTGACAAGAATAATTTCAATACATACACATTCATAAAAGTGAGTTACTCCTTATTTAAATATTTATATTCTGCACATTTAAATCAATGTTGAAGCACTTCACTTGAATTCACGTAAATCTATTTTATTAATTGTTTCAAAGTTGTATCAATGATTATCATCAACAGTGTTATGAACTCTTTGACCTCTACCTGAAAGCACTGTTCTTGTTTGTTGAGAGGGAGGTACAGAGACTTGGCCGGAATGTTGTGGAATGGATGCTCTTGGCAGAAGAGTTGTTGCAAAGAGACTTGATGCTGTTCTGTAGTACTGCTGAGGGCAGAAGTATTGTATGCTATTAATGCTGAGAGTGGAAATACTGAAGCATATATCTGTTTCAAAATTCAGAAACTGCATTTATCAGAAAAACCATTGGAAGTTACCTGAATAACAACCTTTGACCATTTAATATTTCTTGTTACAAGTACGAGTTGTGATCACCGACATGCTCCATGGAAGACAACGAGGTCAACAACAAACGAACAAGGTAAGTACTAATTTAGAACTGTAGATGTGATTTGAGACTCAAAGCAAACTAACTACAAAATAATGGTCAACATCTTGTTTGAAGATAGATCGTGGAAAAGGCAGCATTGAAGAACACATTATAACCTCTAATACGAGTATCAGATTTTTAAATGGAGCTCAATATGCAGAGCAATGGTTACCTGAAATTTACTTCTGATATCTGAAAGTGGTTCAATAATGGATTTTTGTTTACAAGTGCAACTTCAGTTATAAGTGTATTTGATGCCCCTGTGTTATTTATGCAGAAAACCCACCTTGAAATTTCAACATCTTGTTTGAAGATGAATCATTGGGAAGGCAGCATTGAGGAACTCATTACAACCTCTAATACGAGTATCAGATTTTTTTAATGGAGCTCAATATGCAAATCAATGGTTATCTGAAATTTACTTTTGATATCTGAAAGCGGTTAAAGAATGGATTTTTATTTACAAGTGCAATTTCAGTTATAAGTGTATTTGATGCCTGTGTTACTTCTGCGTAAAACCCACCTTGAAATTCAAAGGACCCCTTCTCTCCTTCTCACTGGATTCTTGATTCAATTCTAAAATTATAACCTGAATGAAAAATACCAATGTTAATTCGAATAATCTCAGCTGATGCCATATTGAAAGCTGTACAACTAGAATTTTTACGGGAGCATACAGAAACAGCAGCACATGGTGCCACTGTTATATCTACAATCGTGCGACTTTCTGTGACATCATTGTAGTTGCATGCGGAAACCCGGCTTAATGCATCACTTACAAAATATTGACTGCGCAAAAGTGAGCAATAAGAATAATATGTGATGTTCACCCATGGGTATCAAGAAAGCCTCTTTTAAGACTTAGGCCTTTTAACTGCACCATCACAATACATACATACACTAATGAAACTCGTCTTAAATATTCCATCACAATTTGAGAACAAAGTGATGTCCATACCTCTGACACTAGGATAATCATTTGCCCAATAACTTAAATTGTCTGACAGGTAGCAAAGAAAGTTTCAAATCTAATCTAAATAGTTGCACCTGGACAACTCCTCCTATTTTGGGGACAAAGTTTTATTTAAAAAATGACAAAAACAAGTTTTTAAGTGTAGTTGCATGAGTAGGATCAAAAATTATATGTTCAGCAATGTTAACACTAATAACATGGGCATTTCCAGCACACTGACTCACTCCACATAATTTCGATAAAAGTATCACTCAAATGATGGGAACACATAACCAACCAGTGGCAGCCAATGACCATGTGGTAATGTGCTACATCACACTGTAAATATAGCACTAAAATTATTCCATTTCTCTTTGAATGTAAGCTAGAAATCACACTAAAATTAAGCCATTTCTCTTCAAATGTGAGCCTGAAATTATGTTACAATTACACCAATTCTCTTCGAAAGCTCGCTGGTATGCAAATAATGGGAAAGCCATGATGGAATAACAACAATATTATGGAAAGGATAGGTTGCAGCTCACCATATAAAGGAGACATGAGTCCCAGACAGGCACAACAGAAAGACTGCTATACATTTAAGCTCATGGACAAAATATCTTCTAAAGCAAAAAACACGCACATTCACACAAGAACAACTTGCACACACATGACCATTGTCTCTGGCTGCTGAGGCCAAACTGTGCACACCAACTGAGAATGGTGGAAAGAGCAATCTGTGAGAGATGGAGGAAAGGAGGAAGTTGGATGAGGGTGGCAGGGATGGGAAAGGGTATCAGGATGGGCGAGTGGGGGTGTGGGGCAAAGTGTCTTGCTGCTTGTGGAAGCATGCAGGAACACGGTCAGGTCAGGATAGGGCCATTCAGTGGAGTTGGGAGGTTTGGGGTGAGAGTAAGCAGAAAACAAGAGAAGTACAGAGCGGAAAAAGATTAGTGAGTATGTTGGTGGAACAGAAGACTGCATAGTGTTGAAATGGGAGCAGGGGAGGAGATGTATGGATGAAGGACAGGGACCACTGAAGGTTGAGGCCAGAGCGGTTACAGGAACGTAGGATACATTGCAGTGATATTTCCTACCAGCACAATTCAGAAAAGCTGGTGTTGGTAGGAAGGGTCCATATGGCAAAGGTTGTGAAGCAGTCAATGAAGTGAAGCACACTGTGTTGCACAGCATGTTCAGCAACTGTGTAGTCCAGTTGTCTCTTGGCCACAGTTTGCTGGTCACCATTCATGTGGATAGATACTCCAAAGTAGAAAGCAGCATAGTGGTGGCAGGTTAGTTTGTAGATAACATGACTGCTTTCACAGGAAGCCCTGCCTTTGATGGGATAAGTGAAGTGATACCTGTGACTGGACTGTTATAGGTGGTGGTGGGGATGGTGGTGGTGGTGGTGGTGGTGGGAGGATGTATGGGACAGGTTTTGCATCTAGGTGCATTGTAGAGATATGAGCCATAACGCAAAGGGGTTGGGATTAGAGGTGGACAAAGATATTGTGTAGCCTCAGTGAGTGGAGAAACACCACTGTGGGAGGGATTGGGAGGATAGTGGGTAGGATATTCCTCATTTCACGGCACTGTGAGAGGCAGTTGAAACCCCCTTATGTAATTCAGTTGCAGTCCTGTGTGGCACCAGTCATGAGGGAAGTGCTCCCTTGTGGCTGGACAATGGGAATGTGGGAGGTGGGAGGTTACTGGAGAGACAAGCCAAGAGAGATCTTCTGCACAACACTGGAAGGGGTAATTTTGGTCTGTGAAGGACTCAGTGAGGCCTTCGGTATATTTGTAGGAGGACTGCCCGCCACTACAGATTCCGACGGCCACAGATGGCTAGGCTGTATGGAAGAGACTTCTTGGTATGGAACGAGTGGAAGCTGTTGAGTGGACATTTTGCTGGTGGTTCGTAGGTCTGATATTGATGGAAGTACTGACGTAATCTTTGAGGTCAACATCGAGGAAGGTGACTTCTTTGAGTTGAGTATGTCCAAGTGAAGTGAATGGGAGAGAAAGTGTTGAGGTTCTAGAGGATATCATCAGCCCAGATCCTGAAGATGTCATCAATGAATCTCAACCAGGTGATAAGTTTGGGATTCTGAGCATTTAGGATTCCTCTGGATGGCCGATGAAAAGGTTTGCATAAGATGGTGCCATGTGGGTGTCTATTACTGTACCATAGATTTGTTTGTACATAATGCCTTCAAAGATGAAATAACTGTGGGTGAGGATATAGTTGGCCATGGTGGGCAGGAAGGAGCTTGTAGGTTTGGAGTCAGTTGGGCGATGGAAAAGGTACTGTTCAATAGTGGCAAGGCCATGGGCATTAAGGGTGTTAGTGTAGAGCAGGCTCTTCCAAACTGTGCCCCTGGGGCACTAGTGCCCGCGATCACCCTCGGCCAGTGCCCCGGGCGAATTCATATGTTGTTGCAGTGGCCGAGCCGTGTCGCTTAGCTGGCCGAGCAGACCGCCCGCCGAGCCTCGCCATGCAGCTGTACACAAATATTGCAATAGATAAAAATTTATTTTGCGACCACACATCGGTGTCCTTTTCAGCGGAACTGCGGGAAAACATATCTAAAACCAATCTTTTTTGTTAGTTTTTTATTTGAGTTTCAATGAATGAAACAATTAACTGTTAAAGTGATAAAAGAGTTTTAAAAACAGGATTGTACAAAATTAATTGCATGTTCTTTTTTGGGGTGGTACGAGCAGGAAGTTTGTGGGCAAGTTACAAATGATTGCTGAGAATTGGGAAAGCAGGGAAACCCTTTGCTACTGGAAATCTCATCAAGGATTGCCTGGTCGACTCGGCGGCTTATATTTGTCCACCAGACCTCACGATAAATTTTAAAAAATAGCTCTTTCGCCTCAAAATGTTGCTCACAGAGTCGAATATATGGTCTCAGATATGGAGCAGGAATTAATGGAGTGAGCGGCAAACTTCATTTCACTTTCTATTGCTCTTGACGAGTCCGCAGACGTTGCGGACATATCCCAGCTCGTCATATTCATATTCATTCGAGGTGTCGACGACAATCTTCGTGTCACCGAAGAATTTCTCGATCTTATACAATTAAAAGACACAACCATGGGTTTGGATACTTTTCTAGCCGTGGAAAACGTGTTAGAGTCAATGGGTTTGAAATGGGAACGCCTGACCAGTGTAACAAGGGATGGAGCCCTGCGCTACGAGGGATACGCACTGGATTTCTGAGTTACGTGAGGCCAAAAATGGCTGAAGTTGGCTGTTCCTTATTCGCGGCAGTCCATTGTCTGATACACCAGGAGGCACTTTGTGCGAAGATTGTCAACATAAAAAAATGTTATAGACACAGTTCTTCAAACGGTTAATTATCTTCGCTCACATGGACTCACAAATTGCCAATTTAAAGAATTTCTGGCTGAGATCGAAGAGGAATACCCGGACATCCCCTACCACACCGAAGTAAGATGGCTGAGCAGAGGAAATGTGCTTCATCAGTTTTTCACCTTGAGGGGCGAAATAGATACCTTTTTGGAAATGAAAGGGTGTCCAAAAGAATTACTTTGTGATCCTAAGCGGGTGGTGAATTTGGCTTTTTTGAGTGACCTTACTGGTCATTTAAATACTTTGAACATTTCACTCCAACGCAAAAATCATTATGTTGTTGATTTAGTGCAGACAATTCAAGCATTTAAAAAAAAAAACTTATTTGTGGGAAAAACGATTGCGCGAGAAGAATTGCGGACACTTTCCTGCACTAGACAGCGTTAAAGAAGATGTGGAGTTTTCAGATTATGTTGCAATCATTTGCGAATTACAAGAACGGTTTGAAAACAGATTTTTGGAGATAAGTGAGCTTCAATCGGCCTTAGATATATTGGTTCGCCTGTTTTCCCTTCAGCATAGGACGTCTCACAAGTGCTTCAACTAGAGCTGATTGACCTGCAGTGCAATATCCGCCTAAAGGAACTCTTTCTCATGTGTAAAACTTTGGATGACTTTTACAGCTGTCTTCCACGAGAGAAATATCCTCTTTTGCACAAGCACGCGGCCAAAGTTCTCTCAATGTTTGGTTCCACGTATATCTGTGAGCGCTTTTTCTCTCTTTTAAAGCTTGCTAAAACTAAGAACCGTTCATTACTTGGCGATAAAAATTTGATTAATTCTTTGAGGTTATCAGTCTCAGGGAATATTGTACTGAACATTGACAAAACCGTTTCCTCGAAAAAGAAAAAAGTGTAAAATGTTAATTGTCGTCTTTAACAATGTTGACTGTAAGAATTAAAGAGCTTTATAACCTTAATTCTATTTTTTAATAAGTTTTCAAACTTGGTCGGTTAAAATTATTATGTACAAAACAGCAAACTAAGGATCAGATTTCTAAACTCTGAAAAGGGATACAAAGAGATGTAGCCCGAAGCATAACAAAAAATATTTACTTGTAACTGCTAACAGTAAGAATGAGACACTACATCCCTTACATAAAGTTATTTCTAAAATAGAATATTTATGACTCTAATTCATTTAAGAAACTGATATAATTTTCAGAAGACGCCTATTGTACATATGACGAGTGTGCCTGTGCAATACTAATAGAATGAAGCTGTGGGTCAGAAAACAACTAGGATGTTCTTCGATTCTTGTTTTGGATATTGTTTTCTATAGCTTTGCATAGCAATTCTGCCACACGAACACTAGTTGTTACCTAAACGGTAAATGGTTTGCTTGTTTTACCGCTCATCGGCCTCTTTTACAGAGGTGCACTTCCTCTGTTATTTTATTTGCGTTATATCTGACAGCGGGACAGTCCAGCGCAGAGCAGTGGTGTGCGATCTCTCTCTCTCTCTCTCTCTCTCTCTCTCTCTCACTCCTATGGCGACACTAGTGACACACGGTCATGGACAGGGTGCTGAACTACATTGCCTTGCACCCGCCGGGCGCAATTCTTGGATGAACCTGGTGTAGAGGGAGGTGGCTTCAATAGTGATGAGCAGAGTGCCATACACTAAAGGAACAGGGACTGTGGAGAGTTGGTGTCCTTTGTTCCACATCCACTATCCCCTGTGATACTCATTTTTGTTGAAGTTCTACGATGTCTATGCCCATAATATCATGGTATCCTTGCTAAAGGTTGAGGGAGTTATGCAACTCTATTACATCATAGTCAACCAATTTTTCTGACTTCCTAAGAAGTTTCATTTGCTTTGCCCTGTTAGTCTCAACGAATAAGAAACCATTTCATAACTGCTTAACACACTTTAATGTACCAGCAAGCCTTCCTAAGCCTTTCTTTATAAATAATGTTTCGACATTCCCTCCTTCCTCTTGATGATACAAACACATTGTGATTTACAACTCCTTAAGTTCCATTACTACCTGCAATTTGATTATCAGGACGACTAGGCTCCCTTATTTGTTTGGATTAGTAGTTGTGAGTACTCCCAAATGGCACATCCATCACACTGGGAATTACCGCCGCACTGTGTTCGCTGAAGCATGCCCAGAGCTTACAGTGACAGAGGGCTTGTGGCACTTGCCGGTATCCAGCTTAGGAACCATGGGGTCACCAAGAGCATACCCAGAAACAAATGCTGAACCACTGAGGATGACATAGTAGGATTGCTAGATGGGTGCTGTATCTGCAGCAGTTTGCAATGGAGATAAGGTATGCAAGAAGTGATGAGAACATAAAAGCAGATGCTTCAATGTAATTGGATAGACAAAAAATCTACTCACCATGCAGTGGCAGGAGGATGCACATATAAAGGTACAGAAATTTGCAAGCTCTCGGGGAGACTTTGGAAAAGTCTCCTAGAATGAAGGGTCACGGGCAACTTTTCCAAACTCTCCCTATTTCTTAAATATCACTAGTCCTTTCCCTTCACCCCTCCTCCTTCCCCTTCAACCCTTCTGCCAGAAGAAGGAACCACTAGCTCCAAAAGCTTGCAAATTTACATATCTTTATATGTACGTTCTCCTGTTGCCCCTGGGCGAGTTGATTTTTTTATTTATCCAAATACATCATATTTCAAAAACTGATTGTTTTCATTGATGTAGCGGATGCTTTGCCTCAGATGCTAAGACCGAATGGAGATGATAGAGAGGGAGTAACGTATGTGACAGGAATAAAAATACTATACTTTGAAAAGGTTAAATATGAGAGTAGGATTAAGATGATTTGCCACAGTATTAAGCATGAGCTAAATACAGATGAAAACTTGAAGTTGTTCAAGCATTATCTGAACTCAAAAAGATTTTCCAAGGTTTAAGTCTACTGTAAACAACACAAGGGTGTTCTTTTTAGAAGGAAGGCCGATAATGTGGAAGACCAGAGACGATGCTTCCTGGACCAGATGGTAGATAAATTGATTGACTTAGAGCATAAATCTATGGACATTTTGGGGCACATAGGTGTACTGCCAAGTTTCAAGAAAGTTTCATATTTAACAACATGAGGAGGGGGGGGGGGGGGGGGGGGGTAGGCAAGTGTTTCACAGCTGTGATACAAGCCAGAAAGTGAAGGCAACTACCATGCCAACTGAAGGTTTGAGACAAAGTGCACTGACTGCTAGACCTAAAAAGCTAATAGCAGTAGATTTGTTTGGTCCTTTGCTGGTGTCAAGAGGAGGATGTAGTTATACTTTTGTGGCCTTAGACACATTTTCAAAATTTGTCAAATTCTATCAGTCCAAGAGAGCAAACACAAGGATTCTTTCTGATGTATTGAAAAATGATTACATACCACAACTGAGTAAATCAGAAGCCTTACTATGTCTAAGGTTTTCAAACAGTGCATGGAGAGGAATGATATAATGCACATTTAAATTTTGGCTTATTTCCCAAAAGATAACATGAGCAAGAGAGTTATGAGTGACTTGAGTATGTTGTGCAGGACCTACTGCCATAAAAAAACATACTTCATGGGCCAGCTATGTACCTACATTTGAGACAATAATAAAGAATGTACGGCATGAGGCCACAGGGTTTGCTCCTTGAGAGCCCATGCTGGGTGTTAAATCTTGTAATTTCATATATGAAGAAACTGAGTTCCCAATTATTCAACAGCTAACTTCTAAGGAGAGAGAGAAGAGTGTGAAGAAACAAATTGGAAAAAAGGCACAAGAAATAAATACATTGTATGAGAATGGGTTGAAACCTGCTGTATTTGAAACTGGGTACCCAGTTTTGGTTAAGGCCAAGGAACACTCACATAAAATTGTTGTGTACGACTTTGTACACAATGGTAATAAGGAGAGATGGACTACAGAGTGGTGTGGCAACTGTTGTCGTAGGAAAGCTAGACAGGATTAGAAATTATTAATGAACAAGATAACACAACAAACAGACAATTTACTTAACTTTTATTTCTCCAAGCTTATGAAGACTCATTACAAATAATGCAACAAGAAACAGAGTCCAGCTACCTCAATGTCAACAAGGATAAAGCACGAACGAAGGTGTCGTAGCATAGAGGTTCCAAGTGCAAGTGAGCTGAGTGGCTGCTGTCGGCTGTCCTATATTGCGACGGCATAAGGTGCTCATAGCACAGAGCTGTTGGAGGTGTGGCTCAGCAGACATGCACCACTGGGTCCATCAGATCCTACGTGACCACTATCAGTGTCAGATGGAAACTTGCCATTCCATTACCAACTCTAGAATGGCAGTAGGGTGGTATAAATATGTGATACCACAAAAACATGACTCCGAAATATAGAAATTTTGGTGTGTGTACCATGGGCCATTTAAAGTAATGCAGAAACCGCATGAAAATGCATATTTGGTGTCATAACAAAAATCCAAGGAGTTACGTTTGGGGAACATCGTAAATCTAAAGTCATATATAAATAGAGGAATTATATCATACAGAATGTTCAAAATATTATGCTGATGTAACAAGAGAAATGGGTTATTCAAATGGCAACTGAGACAACCCCCTTTCTTCTTTTTTTTTAAAATAAAATCGTCATAACTTCTGAATGGCTTGTGTTGGGGTGTTCAAATTGCATGGTTGATCAAGGGGCTTGATGGGAATTAGTATGCGCGTGCGCACGGACGGTTTAGCGACAAAGCCAACTTTCCTTTAGATAAGTTCATCAATAAAAACTGGTGCATTTGGCGGACTGAGAATCCACATTTCATGATCGAGAAGTCTCTTCACCCTCAACAGGTGCTTGTGTGGTGTGCAATGTCCAGTCACAGAATAATTGGTGCAATATTCCTTGATGACATGGTGACTATCGAATGTTATGTGATGGTTTCATCTCCATTATCCAAAAGTGACCCCGATTTCAACAAGATGTGGTTCATGCAAGACAGAGCTTGACCCCATCGAAGCAAGAGATTGTTTGATGTTCTGGATGAGAATATGTATTTCTTTGCTTATACATTAATAAAGTGTGTTGACTACAAAGTACAAAGAGAAAGCTTATTTGTGCATAATGCAACACAGAAGGTGCCAAGGACTGTCCAGGAAGAGGAATTTATGGTAACTGGTGATGTCAGTCAATGAGCGATATAGGAGTTAGGGTAATTTGTTTGGAATTTTTTCCTTTGTGCACTGGAAAAAGGATTTGGGGGGGGGGGGGGGGGGGGAGGGTTGGTTGTACCTCAGTGTGGAAATTGGTAAAGACAAGATAAAAGAAGTAAATAGTTAGACTCAGCAGAGAGAGGAGGTAATATTAGGGCAAATAGTTGTGGATCATTAGAGATATGATTTGGACGGTATGAATTTGACTGGTTACAGCATGTGGTGTACGGGGGTTCCTTTGGAGAACAACTTGGAAAATCCTTGCAAGAATGTATTGTTTGGGAAATATAACAACTTCCAATATTAATCTTTCTGCACACACACACTACGGCAAACATTCAATCTTGCAATAAAGGTGAACTGAAATAGTAGTGTAAAAAAGGGGTAAGATAGCTTCAGTTACAACTGGCTGGATGACAAAAGCAAGACCATGGCAAAATTCAGCAAATTAATTGTAGATAGTCCTTTATGCAGATGATCAATTAGAAAATGTCAAACAAAGTGATCGACAACATTATTGTTAAATTGGGCCTTTGTGAAAATTGTAAAAAATCATTCATAGAAAAACTTCATGCCGAATTTCCATTTTTTCAAAACATTGTTTCCTTAAACACTCACCGTAATCAAACTATGATGCCAGTTTCTGACACGCCATTGTTTTAAAACAATATGACATGACAAATTTTAAATCCATTTTCATTTTCAAGAGATTTCAGGGCACTCTTAAGTCCTGTAGCCCATTTTGGAGGTAGAAAGAACAAACTTCATAACATTTTCAGATTACAGTTTTTATAAAGACAAACTCATTTTAACAACATTGTGTCTTCTTATTGCAACAACTCTCATTTTAGCAGGAAGGAAGAAAGATTATGGTTTCCTGTCCTGTCATCGATGAAGGTATTGCAAATGGAACTCTGGCTCACATAGGACACAGATAGGGAATGAAATCACACTCTAGTTGATGTAGGGACACTATCATTAACGGTGAGAACAATAGGAACTAATTATATGAGCTACAAAATGGCTGATACCAGAAAAGGAAGGAAGGGAGGGAGGGAGGGATGTCACACACTGAAAATGACAGCTATATACCAAAAGGCTATGTAACAGCACAACTTTAGGTTCTGCTTTGTGTGCTAGTGACTGAAAAGCATATTATAGGTACACTAATGCTTCTACCAACGATCACAATGGCATGAAAATAGTGTAGATGCAGACTTCTTGCCTCACGTCCCTCCCACTCTCACTAATCTCTCAACGTTCCTACCATTTATAAAAGGTGTACAACTTTGCTTCTGCCATTTTTCCCCAACATTTGAGGCTTTAATGAAACAAATTGGTTACACATGTATCATTCAAAGTCTTTTCCATCACTGGCCACTACTTTCTCCCATCTTTCAGGCAGTGTACGAATCCCGCATCAAAAAAATTGTTCATCTTTTGAAATGATCCATGAATCGATCCAATTTGTGACTTCTTCATGGGATCAGAAGTATTGGTCAGCCAGGTCATGCGCCATTGATCTAAACAGGTGATAGTCAGAGGGAGCAATGTCTGGAGAATACAGTGGGTGGGATAGGACTTCCCATTTTAACATTTCCAAGTATGTTTTGACCTCTTTTGCAACATGGGGGTCAAGCTTTGTAGTGCTGCAAAATCACTTTATCATGCCTCTCACTGTATTGTGGCTGTTTGTCTTTTAATGCTCTGCTCAAACGCGTTAACTGCTTTTGATAACGAGCGCCTGTGATTGTTTCACTTGGTTTTAACACCTCATAGTACATGACGCCGAGCTTGCTGTGTCACTCCCGTGAATCGTGCCAATTCTTCTTGAGTCTTCACTTAGCAATGTCTCCAAATCTGCATCTTTGACAACATTCTCTCTTCCACCACTATGCATGTCTATGATGTTAAAATCACTGCTCTTGAAGCGTTGAAACCACTCACAACACATTCTTTCACTAACAGCATCCTTACCATACATACTTGAGAGCATTCACTGAGACTCAGCCACTGTTTTCTTCATATTGAAACAAAACACCTCCCCCAAATGACAAGAATTAGGCTCGTAAACTGACATTTTCAATGAAGAACAACTTTATGATACACACAAATCGACTAATGTTTGAATGAGGTTATGTTGACCGAGGTCGAAGCTAACTGCATGACATCTGCGATCTGTTTCTTTTTACCGCTACTTACCATTGTCGCCACCTTTCGGCAAATGGAAGAAGCAAAGTTGTACATCTTGTAAGTTAACAAACACTAGCATAATCAATGTTCTGAGGTAGAGGCATACATTAGTATTCCATCTGTAGATAGAAATTATAAGCAACAGAAATGAATCTAGTACAGAAGAATGAACAATAAGTTAGAGGACGTACACAATCAAATTTGCTTCACGTAGTTCACTTAAAGGATCTTAAATAAGTGACAAAAAATGAAGTTATCTTACGTTCTCTTTCATATTCTTGCATCTCTAAAGCCACTGCTGCACCTTCGGTGAAGTTCCAACTAGTAACATCCTGCTTCAAGTCACAGTAAGGACCTATTGCTTGGGACATCAGAACTCTGTTAAGGTCAGCTCTTTGGTATACCTGCAAGAAATATCATTTACTAAAAAATTAATGATGTCTATATACTAAATGTGATTTCTTTTGATAAACTGAAATAACTTCATTATTTTAATGTTAACAATAGGTAAAAAATCCTCTAAAATGAATGAGCAACAAAAATAATAGTAGAATTTAGTCTTGTGCAACGCATATGGCATAGAAATTTTCACCTGCTGTAATTTATAGTTTTGAAACTGGCAATTATTCTTAAATCTTAACTACCCACTTAGCACCAGATTTTCGTGGCCAGCTAGGTTTTTATGGTCAGCATTACTCCCTCTGGAGTTAGACATTTGGTGGTGGTTAGTATGTCTGGTGTCAAAGGCAATGGATGTTCCAAAACATCATTAGATAACAATCCATGAAGTGGACAAACACGCAAACTTCAACTACCATTTCATAATGGTACATACAATGTATGTCTGCTAAAATTAGTATATTACAATCATCACATAATTATTAAAATTGCAGTACCAGATTTTTCTTATGTAGATAAAGCTGAGACTTTCGTTATCTGAGCTGTTCTGACTCGTTTGTTTTCCACCTCTAATGCCATGGGGGTCGACTGCTAGGGAGATACACCGGAGTAGATCCGCCGTGCAGGATATCTGTGCAGGCGTCCCTCCAGTGCCACCTGCGATCAGCTTGACTACGACCACCTATTTACTTACAAGAGTGCCACTGACTCTCATACCGTCTTTGCTCACTGTACTGTATTCAGACCACTTCTCTACATACTGTAATGTTGGCTGATACACTGGACTATTCTTGTGGTTTGCTTTAAAGCTTGAACTATCAAATATATTGGCTGATGAATCTGCTGTGCTATTTTTATGTTCTTAGTTACAATATAAGTGCTGACGATCGTTGTCGAACCTCATGCTACATCTGGTGAACATGGAACCTACACCCCAGCAGCCACCGTCGCTGGCTACTTTTCAGGCAGACTTCATCATTGAACCAGCTCAGCTAGGTTTGGATGAAATGTGTGCTCTATTAAACACTCAATTTTGCAGACACCGTCACGTTATGTTGCGCCGAGTGGAACTCTATCACTGTCAAAAACAGCACACTCATACTGTGCTTGGGCAGCTGAACTACAGGGATTCATTGGAAAATGCAGTTTTATTACCCCCACAGCTAATGAATCTTATGTGGAAGTCATGATTAGATATACTATTATTAAAGCAGCCCCCAACATGCAAGTGCGTCAAAAGGCATTACAGTTCAATGACCTCACTTTGGGGGATGTATTACAATCGACTCAATAACTGGGAAGTCTCCCAGGGAGTTGGCTGCCATTTGGAATCTTGGGCAGATGTGGTGGCAGTAGTATCTGACCAGGGTACTGAGAGAAACTTGGCTGACATGGAGGAAGTAGCAGCCATAGACCGTAAACACACCCAGGCTCCATTCCTGCCTCACAAACGCGGAACACAATTGCAGTCCCGCAACAGGTATTTGCTTCTGCCGTGCTTTGACTGTTATCATATGCAGTCCTGGGATAACTGCCCTGACAGGTGGGCACAATGTTTTACTTGCAATAAAGATGGACATCTCCTCACTGTTAGAACCATAAGGTTGCTAATGTAATTGTCACAGACTGTGTAAAGCAACAGTGATGTCGTAGAAATTGCTCATTATGTTGGCAATGTACAACAGGGAGATTCAACTACAGGCAGACATCAAAGCATCAGCTTCTTCCCTGAACTTCCCTATGTACCTCCAGCTCGATGCTTGACAGCTAGGACAAACTTCTTACCACAGCCCTAACATAATAATATAACGCTGACGGCTCTGAGCAACCGATTACTTATGCTTCAAAGACACTCAACATCACTCAGAATTATTCCCAGACTGAAAAATGAAGCCCTTGCACACTGCAAACACAGTGAACGTTTTCGGTTTAGATGCTTTTTCCGCTTTTGGTTTTGCCACTGATGACTCGGTGACCCTCATCTCCAAACAATTCTCTTTTAAGGAACTGGAAGACATTTTTCAGTAGTGCCCAGACATTTTTCCTGGGAACCTCAGGAAGGCTACAAAGTTCATGGCACATATAACACTGAAAAACTCGGAGTGACCTCTTTTCTTCGGTGCACAGCCCATACCCTGGATGATGCAATAAAATATGAGCTGGACAAGTTGATGGCCTTGGATGCCACTGAACCTATTTCTGTCAGTGAGTGGGCAATGCCGCTGGTGATCAAGAATTCACCAGTGGGAAAACTTTGAATTATATGGTGATTTTATGATTACAGTAAATTCATAGCTGGAAACAGACACTTATCTGATTCCCAAACCAGAAGAACTTTTCACCTCACTCTCGGATGGACAGAATTTTTCAAAAATAACCCTGGCTGAAGATTCTTTGCAGGTGAAATTTGATGAATCATAAACGGTATTGATCACAAACACACCACACAGCCTTTACAAGTTTAAACATCTAGTTTTTGATGTCGCTGGTGTACTGAATCTATTTCAACAGTTCCTTGAGTAACTGCTTACGGATATTCCGGGCTGCATTAGTTACTTAAATGGCATTGTAGTCACTAGGGCCACAACAAAGGAACATTTACAAAACCTGAGCAAACTGTTGCACATGCTGCAGGCCACTGGCCTCAAATGTAATCAGCAAAAATCAAAGTTTTTTCAACCATCGGTGTAATATCTCTCTCATGTCGTTTCTCACAATGGACTGCAGCCTACAAAGAAACATGTGGAAGCTATCAAAGCTCTCCTCTGCCCCTCAAACTTAAACGAGCTTGAATCTTTTCTCTGAAAGATAGCTTATTACAGTAAATTCATTCACATTTTCTCCAATGATTGCTAACCACCTAAGCACTGTGTGGAAGAATGTTATCTCTCTTTCCTGGTCAAAGGATTATGAATGGGCACACCAGAGACTCGAACAGGTCTTAATCTCCATGCCTTACCTTGCGACTTTACAGTCGGTGAAGCAGTCTGTAGTGGCAGCTGACATATCGGAAAGGGCTTCAGGTGAAGCCGTAACATAATGTAATGCTGACGGCTCTGAGCAACCAATTACTTATGCTTCAAAGACACTCAACACCACTCAGAATTATTCCCAGACTGAAAAACGAAGCCCTTGCAATCCAATTTCCATTAACGTTCCATGTATCTTTCTACAGAACCAAGCTACACTTAATCACTGACGATAAACCATTAATATCACTCTTTGGCCCAGTCATTAAGCTGCTCAATTGCACAACCCATCAGCTCCACTGATGGGTTTTATTTCTCAGCAGAGATACCTATGAGATACACTTCCAAAATACTACTCAGAACAGATGCCTTCTCATCCTCTCAATGGGTCCCAATCCAGCGTTCAACCCAGCACACCATGGAACACTTTCCCATAACCATGTCTTGCGTTGCAGGCAGCATGAGCAACGATAAGATATTATAACAAGCAAACTGCCACATCCAGCACTAACGCACAGACTGGATACCCAGTTGGAACTCTCACCATGGCTGCCAGCCTTGCATGTTCTTACACTTGCTACTGCCAACTCTGACCATGCTGCCTGCTCCACCCTCTCCATAGTTCATGCCTGATACCGAAGAGTGGGTGTGCAGTTTTGGGCGTCAGGAAAAATGGATCCTGACGGTCATCAAGCATCAACAAGGCCACTGGATATTCACATTGGATGTGGGTGGTAGAATGGTGACCCATCATCAAAACCAACTCTGCTTGTGGCAGGGTGAACAACCTCCTCTGTTCCCAGTCACATCTCTGGATGGCCACCTCAGTGATGCAGTGTGCCATTCCTCTCTTTCCCAGTCTCTGTCTTTTCTCAGTCAAGTTTTAGAACCTGTGCTTCCTCCTCCTCCACAACCTGACCCATCGCCCCAGCTGAACACTTATTAGTCTCCTTTTCTAGGCCACCCAATGAACACCAAACTCTGCTGAACCCTCTCCTGTAAATGCCGTCAAACCTTACCAAGCAGCACCTCCGATGCAGCCTCCCTTGCCCTCTGGACGTGGATATGGAATGCCCTCTGGCAACCACTCCACATTGCCATGACCCAGGACCCCTGCATGTGCTGACCGGGACTGGTAAAGCCTATGAGCCCTTCTGATGATGCCATGGACATCACACTTGTCCACCGCAACCCTGGGCTTTCAGCCAGTTGTGGGGCCACTCCATAAGCATTGCTCTTTGCCCCCTGTATATGGGGAGAACTGTGGTAAACCAAAGGAGTATAATCCCCTTCAGTGGAAACTAAATTCATCAATACCACAGTCACCGGCTGGTCGCAGTTACAACTAGTCTGTTTTCAGCCTTGAATGCCATGGGGGTCGCCTGCCAGAGAGGCATACTGCAGCAAATCCATTGCACAGGATGTATGCGCAGGCACATCTCTAGCGCCACCTGTGCCTGGCTATTTATGTTACTGACGCTGGTCACACTCTCTCACTCGGTCTTCACTCATCACACTGTGTTCCAAACACAGCAATCTCCACTGGTACACACAAACCAAGTGTTTTCTTCCTCCTTTCAATACATAAGTGATCCCACAATATACTCGAAAAATACACTCTAAGAAGAATAAGAAGAAAAAAATCATTGCACCACAAAAGAATTATCTGAATGGGATGGAAATAGGTGGATGTGATGCACATGTAATAAAAAATAAATGATTACAATTTCACAAAAATTGGATGATTTCTTCAAGAGAAAGAGCTTCAGAAACTGGGCAAGTCAGTAACATGTTGATCCACCACTGGTCCTTAGCAAATAGTTATTCGGCTTGACATTGAGTGAGAGAGTTGTTGGATGTCCTCCTGAGGGATATGCCATATTCTGTCCAGATGGCAAATCAGAGTGTCAAAATGCTAAGGTGCAGGAGGTCCCTGCCCATAATGCTCCAAACATTCTCAATTCAGGAGAGATCCAGTGATCTTACTGGCCAACGTAGCATTTGGCAAGCATGAAGACAAGCAGTGGAAGGCACTATCTTGCTGAAATGTAAGCCTAGAATGGCAGGCTATGAAGAGCAACATAATGGGGTGCAGAATATCATCAATGTACTTCTGTGTGATAAGGGTGCTGCAGATAACGACCAAAGGAGTCTTGCTATGAAATGAAATAGCACCCCAGACCCTCACGCCTGGCTGGTGAGTCGTACGGCGGTTGACAAGTTGGTATCCCCCCGCTGTCCGGGGTGTCTCCAGACACATTTTCAGCCTGGAATCTCATTGACTGGAGTGGAGTAGAACTGCCTTCAGTGATGAATCCTGCTTTGAATTCAGTTCTGATGATCAGCGAAGCCTTGTCTGGAGATGCCACAGACAGCGGTGGCACCACAATGCTGTATTAGAGGTCCTGCCATGAGGACACAGGTTGTCTGTGATGTATTGTACCATCAGAGTTCCCTCAGTCACTATAAGCCATGACTCGATGTCATAACTGATGACTCCCCACATGAAGACACCAGAAGTAACACCACTGAGCCTCTCCAAAACATTGGAAGAATAGGACCTGTGCCCAGGTCACCATCAGACTTACTACGGTCCTCCTGTGTAGTGCAGAACAGTGAGTAATCTTAGAACACAATGTAGCATAATCCATCAGCATTCCACACTTCCTGGTCACGGCACCACTCCAAACGCAGGTTTGTGCTTTGGTGTTAATGGAAGCCTGAGCACTGAGTGGTAATTCCCTAGTCCAGTTGCTGACAGTCTCCTATCAATGATGCGGGATGACACAGAATGTTGCAGGGAGTGCATTACTTGTTTTTGGATGGCTGGCACAGATGTTACAAGATTACAAAGTGCCTGATGCACAATATGGTGATCTTTTTGGTAGTCGGATGTGGTCGACTGGAACCTTGATGATGAGACTGCCTGCTCTCACATTCCCTTGTATTTCTGCATTTGGCCACTGTCACATCTGAATGTCCCATAAATCTGAATATTGCACAGTTCCATTAGCCATCCAAATGGAGACCCATAGTGAGGCCCCCTTTCAAATTCTGTCAAGTGCTGATAATGCCGTCTCATACGGGTACACAGCATCTCCATATTCTTCACAGGGATCTCACCAACTGATGCAGTTCATGCCCCTTAAATAATCTATTGGGCCTGGTAACAAAACTAAACGCGAATAAAACTAATGTAATCTGGTGGCCACTCTACCTGCCATGCAAGCTGGTGGCCAATATACCTGTCATGCAAGCTGGTGCCAATATACCTGTCACAGAGGAACTGGCGGCAGTGTATTTGAAACCTCAATTTTTTGGAGCTGTTCAAAGATACTATGTTACACGAGACATCATAGGCATTTTCAAGGCTGGAAAGAAAGATCTGTAAAGTGTTGTCCAAGTTAAACAGCTTTCAGCTAGTTTACAAAAGGGAGGATGACACGGTTTGAATCTGCACTAGAAGCAAATACAGAATTTCCTGGACTCAAAGACAACTGCGTGTTATTGCTAACCATGAGCTGCAAGCTATTTGTTGTATAACTAGTGAGAGCAACAATATGATAGATAATGCCACGTTTATTCCTCCGTGTTGACAAAACTAAAGTCCAAGGTAGCTCAGTGTATAACTGGTGGAAGGTTGTTGAAAGCTGAAGCCTGGCTTCCTATAGCGATGGCTTTTTTTAACAATCCACCACTGTCTATGCAATATTCTCATATGTTTCTGGAGATGTCTCTGTTTCAATAAAGATGTTATTGGTGATTCCAGTCTCCCAGAATTACTAGTGATGGCTAACGGAACTCTTGCCGAGACTTTGTAAATGATAAAATGGTTCAAATGGCTCTGAGCACTATGGGACTTAACTGAGGTCATCAGTCGCCTAGAACTTGGAACTAATTAAACCGAACTAACCTAAGGACATCACACACATCCATGCCCGAAGCAGGACTTGAACCTGCGACCGTAGCGGTCGCTCGGGTCCAGACTGCAGCGCCTAGAACCACATGGCCACTCCGGCCGGCTTTGTGAATGATTTATACAATGTATCCAGTGTCGAATGCTAGTGTTATGATCAACTATATATCACCCAGTTTTCTATGGCTATTGTGCATTTTTGTAGTTTCATTTTGAGAATGGCTGTCTGAGAAATAGTGGTAAACAGGCACATAACTACAGAATGTTACCTGCTTTCAAATGAGTATGTGCGATGGGGCTGATGGAGACCTGTAGATCGGGGGGAGGGGGAGGAACACAAAGTTAATGGTGGAGAATCATCATGTAGCTGAATATGACTTCCAGTGTCACCATGACAAATCTTCCCTGACAAAATACATTCAACAAGTTAATATCTGGAATAGGTCATTATGATTGGATATTCACATGATCACTTGATAAAGGTCACATTTTTCATACTCAACTTTTACATCTACAGTGGAAAAGAAAAACTTTTGACAGTGAAAATGCTTAAAGTATTTGAGATTATTACCTTACTTCAAGCTCAACAAATCCAGCCTACATATAACTGAACAGCGATGACGCGTTAATGGTTACCGTAACTAGCTTTTCTGGCAAATGTATCATTCACTTACCTTGTAACACTATGTACTGCCAATTTAAGGTTCTGTTATGTAAGTATGCATAATAGTGATAACTACAGCCACAAAATTCTTTTGTGTAGGATTAGTCATTCAGTTTCTTCACTTTGGTGGTCAGTTGTTAGCTATAATGACGCTATTCAACCAACAAGGTTCCTGGAAGTGGTAAGTTCCTATGGGTCCAAACTGCTGAGATCCTCGGTCCCTAGGCTTACACACTACTTAATCGAACTTAAACTAACTTACACTAAGGACAACACATACACCCTTGCCTGAGGGAGGACTCGAACCTCCGACGTGTGAGGGGGGCCGCGTAGGGCGCCTCAGACAGCGCGGCTACCCCATGCGGCCAAGGTTTCTGGAAAACAGTATTTTATTGAAACCCTTCTGGAACCCCTTCGGAGAGTTCTAGTTTTCCTATTTGCAGATTGGCATTAGTATGTTAGTCCTTTAAGAAATTATGGCATACAATCAGAACAACTGGAATCATTCTGTAGAAACGGTTCTCATGCAAAATATCAGATGTTGTCATAAAATTCCCCACAATATTTCATCGGCACAACTGACCGACATCTTCAGGTGTGACAAACACAATGCTGAGCAGTGAATGAAGCCTCCTATTTATGCAAGTCAAAGCAGAAAATGTGCAGGCATGAAGGCACCAAATTCGTTGGTCAATAGCGAAGATTTCCTGGATGGTAATGGGAAGGATAGCTAAGCCACCTGTCCGACAATGAAGCAAGAGCTTCAGTGCATGCACACAGGGACACTGCTGAGGATATGAGGAAGGAGATGTGTCATGCCCTGACACTGGCCCAGTACCAAAAAACGATATGTCAGCTGGAAGGATGTCAGTGCTTTGATCTCTATGTAAGGATTCTGATATAGTGATCTTACCTGTGGTTAAATGTAACTCAACTGTCATTCTGTGCATATCGATGCTCTGGGTAGTTTTAATTAAAGTGCAGCTACTCATGGAAGTCCAGTGCGGGCTGTAATTATTGTATGGGAGTGAAACTTGGTAGATATGTTAATGTAGAACCAATTTATGGGAGACAAAAAATCAGTGGCAATTTTGGTCACTAGGTGCAAATCTAGCACTGTACACTGTTTGTTTGACAGTGTGACATCCACACTGTCATTTGACAAGCCATAACGTGAGTGAACAGTACGGCTATTGAGAAGAGAGACCGTGCGCTGTTAGTGAAACACTTGTATGTGAACGGCAGCAATTACAGTGCTGCACAGAGAGATTACCGTTGATTGAAAGAAGAGAGGTCAGATGTCGTCAAATGATTTAAAGAAGATGATAACGAAATTAAAAAACACGGGTGAGCTTGGTGTGGCACCTGGAAAAGTACCTGCTACTGTAACTGGCCATGCAGCATGTCCCTCGCGTAGACATAGCACTCGCGCAGTTTCATGAGAATTGTCCATCCCATGGTCAACAGTACAGCAAGTTTTTTGGCTATCTTACACCAGTACCCATACAAGATAAAGATGGTGCAGCAACTGGCCCTCATGATCTGCAGCAACATTGCCGGCCGCGGTGGCCAAACGGTTCTAGGCGCTTCAGTTCGGAACCGCACGACTGCTACGGTCGCAGGTTTGAATCCTGCCTTGGGCATGGATGTGTGTGATGTCATTAGGTTAGTTAGGTTTAAGTAGTTCTAAGTTCTAGGGGACTGATGACCTCAGATGTTATGTCCCATAGTGCTCAGAGCCATTTGAAACTTTGCAGCAACATTCTAAATTTGCTCTTTAGTTTCTGGCATGGATTGAGCTTGAAGATATGTGGCTGGGCTATATTTTATTGTGTGACAAGGTACATTTTGCACTACAGGGTGCAGTGAATATCCAGTACTGTTGAATTTTGTGTACTGTGGATTCACAAGCACCTTTATTCTCGACCCACTCTTCTTTGAAGAGAATACATCAAGAGGGTCTGTCAGGTGTACCATGATGTCTGCACGTTATTGAGGTCTCCTTGCACAGCATGTGACTTCTGCTTTGGAAGAATGCGACTATGTAAATACCACTGTTCTCATCCAAGACTGTTAGCAATAAAATTAATATTATGCCTTTCTCACTTTTCTGACCTTTCCTGCCCACATCCCATTCGTAATCCAGTACATTATGGAAACATTTCCATATGTTTTTCTGGCATTCACGGCACCAAATTTGCACCTGCTGTCCAAAATTGTAACTAATTTTTTTCCAGCATAAATTTGTTCCACATTAACTCATTAGAATAACTACCAAGTTTTGCTGCCATACGATAATTACAGCTCACGCTGGACCTCCGTGAGTAACTGCACTTTAATTATAACCACATGGTACACAAGAAAGATGAATCAACTATTGGACGACTCTGCCTATAGCATTCAAAACAAGACTGTCCAGCCAAAATACAACAAAAACTTTAAAGCTCTAAAGAACAGCACAATCTCTGATGATGTGGCAAAGAGACTTTGTACACAGGTACCCATTCCTCCCAGGTTATACAGATTGCCTAAGATTCATAAGGACAATGTTAGAGTGGTACCATGACCAGGCAGCATAGTGTGCTGATGAACTGCATTACATAGTGTTCAATGATGAATCACCGTTCTGCACTATCCGGATGAGCATATTCAACAAGTACAGCAATAGACTGGAGGAGAGGTCCCATTCTTCCAATGTTTTAAAGAGGCACAGTGCTTTACTCCTGGCAATATGGTGTAGAGAGCCATCCGGTATGACTTCACATCATGACTAGTAATGACAGAGAGAACTCATGACAGCGCATTGGTACGTCATGTACGTCCTATGTCCTTATGTGTTACTTCTCATGCGACAATCTCGTGGTGCCATTGTTCAACAGAATGATGATCGTCCACACATTGCACATGTCTCCACAAACTGTCTGTGGGTTGTTGAGGTACTCTTGTAGCCAGCAAGATTCCCAGATCTGTGCCCGATAGAATGTGTGGGACCAACTTGGAAGCCAACTCCATCCCAGAGCCAGTACTCAAGGGTATCAATGACCAATTACAACAGTAATGTGGCAGCTTGCCTCAGGACAGACCATAATGGCCCTATGATACCCTTACCAACAAAATCATTGCATGCATCCAGGCCAGAGGGGGTGCAACATCATATTGACAAATGAGTTCATACCACCAAATTCTTTGTAAATTAGACTTAATTTTGTAATCACTTAAATAACACCACATACCCTGTCAAGTTTCATTTCGTTACCTCCTGCCCTTATGGTTCTTTTTCCTTTTTCTTTTTTCTCTTTTCAGGCAGTGTAAATGTCTCATATACAGTACCGTTGGTTGAAATTTTAAGACTGAGAAGGATACGTACTATTGAAATGAATTAATACCACAGATAAGGCATATGGCAATACACAAATAATTAAGACCGACAAACTACACATCACAGAATATTCTTCATGGTGTGAAGCCCTCACATGTTACAATCTGGACCTCTAAACATCGTGGCATGGAATCAAAGAGGATATTGTTTGTATCTCCATCCTTGTGCCAGGAGGTCTGGGGGACTACGGTCATTCACTATTCTAAGAAAATGCACTTTGTACGCAATAAATGACAACATAAGGACGGCTGTATATGTTTCATTTTCAAAGAGGGTATGTTCTGGGTGAATCTTGCTCTTCACATTATTTTCTGAGAGTTAATAAGGCAGAAACTATGGTAGCTGATGGACCACAATGTACAAGTTACTGACCAATCGTATCTCAAAATTATATACGGGGCTAACATCAGTTTCAGGAAAACTGTGGTACTTCTGGCAGGAGCAGAAAAACTGGTCCAAGGTGTAACATCAGACAGAGGAAGTGAGTTGATTATACAGGAAATGCAATACATCTGTGCCAACTCTGTAACTGCCTATGCCGCATGTGTAAGGCTTGCTACTTGACTGCCTGGAAGAGGGTTCTCCAGAATGCCTGGTGGTTACACGACAAGTTATGAATCTGACTGAACATTCCAGCAACTGGATCCCAACATATGTGAGGCACAGAGCCTATAAAACTTTTAAGAATGTGTTTATATGGGACTCACTATCTATCATTCTGGCTTAACTCTTTAATTGGAAATAAAAATGAAAGCCCATATTATACCCACAAATTTCTTGCTGAAATCACTTATCTTCATTTTTGAAAACTAAAATTGAAACTTTGTCTATTTTGGAATGTGGATTACTGCTGAAAAATCATCAGCCACTACTGTATGAATTCTTGTGATCAGGGAGACAACACTCTCCCGTGTCTGTTTTCTCATGGTGTAATTGTTTGAGGAGTGGAGAGATTATCTGAAAATGCATAGTTTGTTTTATTGCTTCAGTGAACAAATTCACTGACAAGGTTGAAACCTGGGAGAATATTTACCCAAACAATGCAATTGAGAATGAGAGTTATGAAATAGTTGGCTTTACTGTGTATAAGTTGCACTATAATTGTAATGCTTTTCTTTTTAAGAAAGTAGTGCAAGGTATGGTATCTTATATCATAGAATGTATCCAACCACTTTTCATAACACAAGCGGGTGTGTGGCGTACTTTGTACACATCTGTTGCCACTTGCAAGTGTTACCCCCACAGTAATGACCAACTTGAGGCATTTAACAGTGCAGTTGCATCAGATACTTGCCAACTGCTTATTTGATTGCTAATTACCTCACAGATAACTGCCTCATTTTGAGATTGTGCTGCTAACCTGGAATCTGGGTCATTTTCTTGCATAGATCATAATTTTCTTCTCACCTAGCTTGCTGTTTATTTTATATTACTGCTGCTCTCTTGGACGTATGACAAAACACCTTATCACTGTGTTAGCTGAAGCAATAATGAAGGAATAGGTATGGGCTCACAATTGTAAAAACAACAATGGAATGGCCCAAGACAATGTTAATTTGTGATTGGTACACTTTATACACAAGCGTGCTTGCTAGTGGGTTAAAAGAAAGAAATTAACTTTAATTTTGCCTCAAATTTTATGGACTGGAACAAGGAAGGTCATTCAACACACAAAATTCAACTGATCTTCCTTTTAAATTGTGAGCTATCTATCCTAACAGACCACTGAACACGGTGCTGGCTCACTAGCTCAGCAGTATTGTGGCCACCATCTATTGTTTCCCACCTGGAGGACTAGTACACACTATTTGTGTACTTCCTTCTCTTTAAAGAAATTGCAAACAGCCAGATCAAAAATCAGCAAGGAAATCCTAAAAGAAAGGAAAAAAAAAGAAAAAAAACTCTGCACTGTAGTTATTCTCACAAACCAATCCTGTTTCAGTATCCTGTAGATCTGAAGGCATTCGGCACATTAAAAAAAAAACTCGGAGGCTACTGTGAAGGCAGAATAATGCAATTGAGATAGGTCCTGTCTCCTGATACTACTGCTCATCAGTTCTTGGTTAACTGAAAAACCGAGAGTCACATAACAGTAACATAAGGGAACAATGAATAGATACTGAGACAGTTGGAATCCCCATGGAAGAATTTGACAATCATTAAAAAGTCTAAAACCGCTAAAGTAACAGTTTTAGACGATATTAGAGTGGAACAGATTAAACATTTGCGCAACTTTGCAAGTTCATTGCATCTGTTGGTTTTCCTATGTTTATTTGTCCCTAAATGGTGAACATACCCCTAATCCTTATTTTCTTATTACTGTAGCTCGTGGTTATGATGGCCTGAGTGAATCCTGGTGCACTAAAGTGTGCAGTCTCACTACACAAGGGAATTATGTCATTATGATAGACCTGCAAGACAACGATAAAAATGCCACCACCTTTATACTATCAGCTCTGTAGCAACCTGACTATATTCCATTAAGTTCCAAATTCTTTCAACTGAACGGGATAAATACTGCAATATCGTCAAACTTTTCAGCCAAGAAAAATTCTGAGGACCAATGTTCAAAAAAAGGAAGATCCATAACTCACAGAAAATTAAACACATCAGTTCTCACAGAAATACAATAGTTATTTAACAACACTTGATTTTGAACTACAAAATGACGTATTAGTCGTCAGTACCAGAAGTTACAGTTGTAAAGTAAACAACACTCGCCTTTAAAATTCAGTGCTGATGAATCTCTACACCCACCCACATGAACATAATTTAAGAGTTATTGTAATCTGACCATACCTGAAATATAACTTGTCCAGTCCCCAAAGATCATAAATGTCTGTCTTGCGAAACCAATATGCAACTGAAATTAATTAATGTCATGCAGCTGTCTGGCTGCTAAGACCTCTCCTATAGCCTTGACGTGTGTGTGTGTGTGTGTGGGGGGGGGGGGGGGGCAGAGAGAGAGAGAGAGAGAGAGAGAGAGAGAGAGAGAGAGAGAGAGAGAGAGAGAGAGAGAGGGGGGGGGGGAGGGGGGGAGAGAGGGGGGGGAGGGGGGGGAGGGGGGGGGAGAGAGAGAGAGAGAGAGAGAGAAGGGAGGAGGTGGTATTGACGTTGGCTTCATAATTTTAGGAATCATTCTCCAAGAATTTCTTTTAGTAGTTGCATATACCGTATTTACTCGAATCTAAGCCGCATTTTTTTCCGGTTTTTGTAATCCAAAAAGCCGGCTGCAGCTTAGAAAAGCAAGAAGTTCTGAAAAATGTTGGTAGGTGCCGCCACAACTAACTTCTGCCGTCGAATATATGTAGCGACACAGGCATGCTTTGTAGGCACAAATATAAATACTGGTGCCAAAACCTCTGCATCAGTAAATAAATTTAAAAAAAGGTGGAAGACGAGATTTTTTTTCTCCGCCCCTAGTTTCGACCACTGCATTTTTATACATTATCCAACGAAGTAAATACAAATTCCGTATTGTTCATCTTCGAATGTAGCAGAATTTCAATGTACTATGAAAATCCGACTGGCAAGACTGTTTGGGCTGTTTGTCAATATGGCCAACTCTACTTTCTGAATTTTTTCCTACCTGTGAGAAGAGATGGTTGCTAATAGGAACCTGATAAAATTTGAATCACATGCAGTATTCGCTTCACTATGAGAATAATACGAATATCAACATTTTGCCATGTATTCTTTCGTGTTTGCTGCTATCTCATTTAAATCCGGTTTGCCTAATAAACTACGAAACTCGAGTGAGACAACAGCAAATGCGGAAGAATATACGTATCGTGTCATGTTTATATTCATATTATACTTATGCCTAATAGTGATACAGTCGGAAATGAAGCACGGCAACTGACTAGATTTTTAATTCTAAGATGACTAATTTCTGTGAACAATTTGATGTACTAAAGAAGCGGCCGCAAAGATGTTCGAACGGAGAAACATTTTCGCCTAACTCTCGTTCAGAACATGTTCTATCATACACCGTCTATTATTTGGTTCTTGTTGATCATTATCAAAGAAAGCAGCTGTGTAAGTAACAACAAGTAGCAGTCTCTTGCCATTGTTTCGCTAATGAGACGATTCCTCTCTACTTGTTTTAATTGTAAGCAGCGGTAGCGCGCACAAAAGCAAGCCATGCCGCGAGCGGCGACAGGCCGTAAACACGCACTAATCAGAATGCAACAAACAATGCATGACACAGTACAGTAATGCATTTTCTGCTTAGAGTGACGTAAACACCTATAACAAAGAAAATGGCACTTACCAGATCAAAGCAAAATAAGCAATCGATTCAAACCAGATGAAGCACGTGAAAAAGGAAGGGTACCCGTATAAATACGGACAGAGCGCCTGACGCTTAGCAATGGCTACCTGGTAAAGCTTAACTGCTAATCTTACGACTCGAACCAAACTACTGTAGCTGTATCGTCATTCATTCGACCTAAATTGTGTGTCATATTACGATGGACCAACTTTGTTTCGATTTGGAGGTGCGGCCTAAAACTTTTCTCTCCCCTTGAATTTCGAGTCTCAAATTTCAGGTGCAGCTTAGATTCGGGAATTTTTTTTTCTTTATTTAGAGTCTCATTTTTCACGTGCGGCTTAGATTCGAGTGCGGCTTAGATTCGAGGAAATACGGTACTTTGTCTGATGTACGACAGGCCATCTTTCACAGCTTTCTGAAGAAGGAAAATATATGAATTACAGTACAGCTGATATGCAGTATGGCCAGCTATTTCATTATCCTCACACTTGATTGCATACTTTGGGTAAACATTCACCTAAAAATTTCAATGTTATCTTAATTCTAGTGAATTTGTTTGTTGAAATGATAAAACTATTCATTTTCAGATCAGCAACCCACTCCCCAAACCACTATGGCATGAGGAAAAAGATGCTGTATAGTGTTTTCCTTTATCACAATAGTCCATACACTAGCAGCAGGTAATTTTTTGGTATTAATCTGCATTCAAAAATGTGCAAAGTTATAATTTCAGTTTGCAAAAGATGAAGATAAGTGATTTTAACAAGAAACATGTAGGTATAATTGAATTTTAATTTTCACTCTGGAGTGCCTTCTTATAGCCAATAAAGTAAGCAATCCTTACACATGGGGCATACGCAGTTCCAGAGTGGGTATCAGATATCTTGCAGTTCCCATAACAATGACATACTTTCTCTGTCTGGCTTTGTATATCTTGAACCAGTTTTCCTTCTCTTACTGCCAAATACTCTGAATTTTCTGCTGTTTTGTATATGGTGACCCAATTTTTGGCATTTCAGTGTACATATCCTTTGCAGTTCTCCTGTACAGAGCTAACATTGTGGATAAGATGTGTGGTCCTGTAACCAATCAGTGTTGCATGTGAACACCTCTTTCTACTGGTTCCACACACCCATCACCTTTATAGCAGCATGACATGTACAAATTCAGCTGCCACAGTACATAAAATATTTCTTGGGGCCCCCAACATTCTTCCCCATTAACTGTGACTCACAGGTTAACATTGGTCTTTTGATATCAATGATAAATACTTCCACTTTCAAGTTTATAGTTTTGATGGCTCTTCACTGCCAAAGTTAGCTGCAACACAACATTTATGGTTACACAAGAGAGGAGGATCTGCCACATACAGCCATGTCAGGTGCCTGCAGTCATAATCTCTTATTGCTGGTTCACCAGTCTACAAATGCTCTGAGTTAGATTTCATGTGCACCATTACTCTTTGGCATTAACTCACACAGGTAACCGTGTGCATTAACACACCACTTCTGGGATTCTGGGAGGCCTACCGGCCGAGGACTGAATTCACACAGTGGATTAAAGAAGAGGTCCATGCACTGACCAAGCTGGATGTGGTTTTTAGGTGGTTTCCCACAAGTGAAAAGTTGAATAGCAGGCTGGTATGCCTGTCCCAAAATACTCGCACTTTGACATGGGGTAATACTAGACATAAACAGGTGGGGAACACAAATTCTGTCCTCTAGAGGGAGGGGCAGGTGGGAGGAGAGAGACAGCATGAGGGAGCGACAGGTATGGTATCCAGCCACCACCTACCACTTACGCTGCCATATCCAGATTAACAAGTCGACCCTACGTACACGTGAGATAATGTCAGAAAATAAGATGGAGCTTCATAGGCTTTCCAATTTTTACAAATGTTAGTAAGAAATCTGACATATGCTTACATTAAGACTGAATGAGGTAGTGAAGTGGTTAGCACACTGGACTTGCATCTGGGAGGATGATGGTTCAAATCTGCGTCCAGCCATCCAGATTTAGGTTTACATGATTTCCCTAAATTGCTCACGGCAAATGCTGGAGTGGTTCCTTTGAAAGCACACAGCTGATTTCCTTCTCCATCCTTCCCTAATCTGACCTTGTGCTTCATGTCTAATGACCGCATTGCTGACAGGACGTTAAACACTGATCTCCTCCTCCTCCTGCTTATGTTAAGAGGTAAAAGAGGTGCAACTGCTTACACACGGTGTGTAGTTCTTATAAACACACTCAGTCGCACATTACCTGTACAATTTATTAAAAATGTTTCTTTTATGATCTTTAACTTCACTGTTACTTTGTTTGTTTCCTTCTCCAAATTAAAATCCTCTACACAATTAGATAACATGACACTGTGAATTAGATAGTGCAGATTGTGCTGGAAACCTGTAGAATACAAGCACTTGATTGCATACAGACTATCACTCACAATATAGTGAACATATTAAGCAGTGGTTGGGAATACAAACAGTAACACACTAGCTCTTGCCCAGGAAGGGCTGGAAGGACACAGTTGTGTCCATACATGTATTTTATGTACTATGAAGAAGCCCATAAGCTATGTTCAAGTTCTTGTGTATGAGCCTACTGGTCACTTTATGTCTCAATATTTGGAAAGTTGTTATTTTTACACATTCCATTACTTCATGTATATTAAAAATGAAACTGACAACAGAAGTGATGAAGTAATCTTCCAGCTTGAGTATCTTTGGGTAACCTTACACATCATACACTTAATTCAATATAATCAGACCACAGTTCAAAGATGGATTTCCTTAGCAATTAGACTCAAGTTTTATCATGTCATTCTATACTGGTGCTCGTAAAACACCATTAACAGTCTGCTTCTGGCAGTTTGTCACAGACTTCTTTCCTAGACAATCTTTCCAAGTATTATTTGTTTTGTATGGTTCCATGTTAGCCACAGTGTTGTCACACATACTGAGATCACTTACAACTGTCAAAATTACAGATATTTTTTAAGGCAATACATACCCAACAACGATACTTGCTGTACGGATCCAGTTCATCATATGTTATAAGATATGATTTCAGATTCTCTTTCCAGAATCCAATACATTTCATCTTGTAATCAGGGTCACCTATACAAACACACAATTTTAATTATTGGTATGTACACAGTATAAAATTTATGTCTACAATACAATCTGATGCTACAGTTCTGACGATTATTTCTCAGAACAATTCAAGTTCTACAATATTGGCTTATCCTTTTCCATTTAATTACAACATGCAATTTGATTTCAACAACAAATCAGACCTTATGAGGCACACTGGTGTTTATACACTACAGAGGTACCTTGTAGCACATAACAGAAAAGAAAGATGGGGAACAATGATGATGTCCAAATCAGCTGTGAATGAACAATCTAATATAAACACAAACACAGCTACACTAGAAATTTCTGGAAAACAAAATGTGTAATACAGTTGCAATAGGATGGAAGAGGGAAAAAAGAACTTTAAATGACAGTTTCTTCAAAGACTAATATTAACTCTTCAGACAAAAAGACCGGATAAGGGAAGGGTAAAAATGTGCAGGTGTGTTGGCAGATGATGGCACACAATAAGGGTGAGGAAGTGGGAATAGGGAGGTGGTAGGACAGAGGGGGCAGAAACTGTTGAGTGGAGGGTGTGCAGACAGTATGTTACTGTAGGTTGAGGCCAGGATAATTTTGGGAGTGGAGAACATGTTGTAAGGCTAACTCCTATTTGTGCAGTTCAGAAAAGGTAGTAGTGGAGTGGAGGATCCAGATGCAACCACTGAAATCAAGCATGTTATGTTCAGCTGCATGTTATGTTCAGCTGCATGTTGTGCTGCAGGGTGATTTACTTTGGTCTTGGCCACAGTTTTGTGCTGTCCATTCACCCTGATGAACAGCTGGATCCCTACTCACTGTTGACACCACTTCCCTGTACACCAATATCCCCCACGCCAATGGTCTTGCCACTATTGAGCACTACCTTTTCCCGACTCCAAACCCACTATCTGACTCCTCATACACTTTACGAACTTTATCCAAACACACAGATACTTCTCCTTTGAAGGGAAGGTATACAAACTAATCCGCAGCACCATGGCCACCTGCATGGTACCCTCCAATGCCAGCCTGTTAATGGGCCATTTACACGAAAACTTCCTAGTCCTGCAAATTTCCCAACCTCTAGCCTGCTTCAGGTTCAATGACAGGGTGTATACATGGACAAGAAAAAAGAATTCCCAGATTTTCCCCAGATTTCCAGGTTAAAAAAGCACTTTTCCCCTCATATGAAAATACACTTCTTACATGGTGAAAAATGCACTTTTTCATGTCTACATCTACTTTCCCTCGGAGCTGTAAAAATACCAATCCTTTGAAAGGTAAAAATTTTATACACCAGTTTAGAACTCTCCAGTTCTTCAGAAAAAAAACCCTGGCAAAGTTTTGGAAACATCTCTGATATGCAGCAACATTTACACTGCGTATTTTCGTATTCCTGTTATGAAAGTATAGATTCGAATTCCATCAAACACAGCACGTTAGTTTATGAAGCATTGAAATCGAGATTGAAATGCGCTTTTGTAAGCCAATCATAGCTCATGTCTACATCTACATCTACATCTACATCCATACTCCGCAAGCCACCTGACGGTGTGTGGCGGAGGGTACCCTGAGTACCTTTATCGGTTCTCCCTTCTGTTCCAGTCTCGTATGGTTCGTGGAAAGAAGGATTGTCGGTATGCTTCTGTGTGGGCTCTAATCTCTCTGATTTTATCCTCATGGTCTCTTCACGAGATATACGTAGGAGGGAGCAATATACTGCTTGACTCTTCGGTGAAGGTATGTTCTCGAAACTTTAACAAAAGCCCGTACCGAGCTACTGAGAGGCTCTCCTGCAGAGTCTTCCACTGGAGTGTGTCTATCATCTTCGTAACGCTTTCGCGATTACTAAATGATCTTGTAACGAAGCGTGCTGCTCTCCGTTGGATCTTCTCTCTCTCTTCTATCAACTCTATCTCGTACGGATCCCACACTGCTGAGCAGTATTCAAGCAGTGGGCAAACAAGCGTACTGTAACCTACTTCCTTTGTTTTCGGATTGGATTTTCTTAGGATTCTTCCAATGAATCTCAGTCTGGCATCTGCTTTACCGACGATCAACTTTATATGATCATTCCATTTTAAATCACTCCTAATGCGTACTCCCAGATAATTTATGGAATTAACTGTTTCCAGTTGCTGAACTGCTATTTTGTAGCTAAATGATAAGCGATCTATCTTTCTATGTATTCGCAGCACATTACACTTGTCTACATTGAGATTCAATTGCCATTCCCTGCACCATGCGTCAATTCGCTGCAGATCCTCCTGCATTTCAGTACAATTTTCCATTGTTACAACCTCTCGATACACCACAGCATCATCTGCAAAAAGCCTCAATGAACTTCCGATGTCATCCACAAGGTCATTTATGTATATTGTGAATAGCAACGGTCCTATGACACTCCCCTGCGGCACACCTGAAATCACTCTTACTTCGGAAGACTTCTCTCCATTGAGAATGACATGCTGCGTTCTGTTATCTAGGAACTCTTCAATCCAATCACACAATTGATCTGATAGTCCATATGCTCTTACTTTGTTCATTAAATGACTGTGGGGAACTGTATCGAACACCTTGCGGAAGTCAAGAAACACGGCATCTACCTGTGAACCCATGTCTATGGCCCTCTGAGTCTCGTGGACGAATAACGCGAGCTGGGTTTCACACGACCGTCTTTTTTGAAGCCCATGCTGATTCCTACAGGGTAGATTTCTAGTCTCCAGAAAAGTCATTATACTCTAACATAATACGTGTTACAAAATTCTACAACTGATCGACGCTAGAGATATAGGTCTATAGTTCTGCACATCTGTTCGATGTCCCTTCTTGAAAACGGGGATGACCTGTGCCCTTTCCAATCCTTTGGAACGCTACGCTCTTCTAGAGACCTATGGTACACCGCTGCAAGAAGGGGGGCCAAGTTCCCTCGTGTACTCTGTGTAAAACCGAACTGGTATCCCATCAGGTCCTGCGGCCTTTCCTCTTTTGAGCAATTTTAATTGTTTCTCTATCCCTCTGTCGTCTATTTCGATATCTACCATTTTGTCATCTGTACGACAATCTAGAGAAGGAACTACAGTGCAGTCTTCCTCTGTGAAACAGCTTTGGAAAAACACATTTAGTATTTCGGCCTTTAGTCTGTCATCCTCTGTTTCAGTACCATTTTGGTCACAGAGTGTCTGGACATTTTGTTTTGATCCGCCTACCGCTTTGACGTAAGACCAAAATTTCTTAGGATTTTCTGCCAAGTCAGTACATAGAACTTTACTTTAGAATTCATTGAACGCCTCTCGCATAGCCCTCCTCACACTACATTTCGCTTCGCGTAATTTTTGTTTGTCTGCAAGGCTTTGGCTATGTTTATGTTTGCTGTGAAGTCCCCTTTGCTTCCGCAGCAGTTTTCTAACTCGGTTATTGTACCACGGAGGCTCTTTTCCATCTCTTACATTCTTGCTTGGCACATACTCATCTAACGCATATTGTACGATGGTTTTGAACTTTGTCCACTGATCCTCAACACTATCTGTACTTGAGACAAAACTTTTGTGTTGAGCCGTCAGGTACTCTGTGATCTGCTTTTTGTCACTTTTGCTAAACAGAAAAATCTTCCTACCTTTTTTAATATTTCTATTTACGGCTGAAATCATCGATGCCGTAACCGCTTTATGATCGCTGATTCCCTGTTCTGCGTTCACGTGATGTCGCGAGCCAATGGCAGGAGCATAGCACACATGATGATGTCGGCTAATAGCAACATCACTGTTAAGTAGCATCAATGCACAGATAGGAAAAGTTAATGGTTTAAATAAATGTACATAGTGTAGCTACACAAAAAGCTAAGCTTTCACATGTAACATTGGTCTGTTTGCATGTGTTACACTTCAAGATTTATCACACAAATGTGCCAGTAAAATTTTAAATAATGACATTAATGTCTGGTCTTCTGGGCTCAAAATTCTTCCTAAGTGATTAGTCCCCAATGTGTTAAGTTTTAAATGATAGTCAAATGTTCTGTGATTTAAGATATCATGGCCTCAGCCTCCAGTATCCTACTGTCCCCACACCCTCCACTCAAGTTTTTACCCCTGTCCTGTCACTTCCTCCCTATTTATGTCCCTTCACCCTCACTGTGTGCTGGCCCTTCCCTGCTCCTCTCCTTTTTCACTCCCCTTCCCCATCCAAACTAAGTGTCCTACAGCCTCCCGATGTTGTGCATGGTGGCAGTCTTGTCATGCCACCTTCTGGTCCCTGCACACTCTGCCGGACAGTCCTCTTCTCTCCACCCACCCGTACCCTGCTATCCCTTCTGCCCTCTCCAGATTTCTGTTTTCGTTTCATGTGACAGTTGTGTTCTGGTCCAAGCAGCCAGACATGGCAGTTGTGTTTGTGAAGTGTGCTTGTTTGTTTGAGTGAATGTGTGTGTATTTTCTGTTCTGAAGAAGGCTTTGGACAAAAGCTAAACGTGTAAAAGTCTTTTCATTGTGCCCATCTGCAACTCAATGTGTCATCTTTATGGAGAGTATCAATCTATCATTTTCCTTTCCCTTTTAGTGTTGATATTCCAATCTGGAGTTTCCATTATTTAAAACTGTGATTTTGTTATATTGGTACACGTTAAATAATGTAAGTCAAGTATAGACATTGTCTGCAAAATAAGCATCTTAAAGCTTCTTGAAGTAGTCACACTGTGGCTGTTTCAGCCTTAACAACAAACTATAATACCGGTTCATCATAAAATTATTTACTTTGCACAGTTTATAAATGGGGCAGGGCAAATTCATCAACTGTTGATGAATTTTTATAAGTAGTTTGTGCCTTTATGTAAATATTTACGGAATGGGTGCCTAATTCAAATGTGGACACAATTCTCTTGAAGATGATCTACATGAAGGATGTCACAATGCTGCAGCCACAGACAAAACATCAAGAAAATGCACGACTTTCTGAGATAGTATACAAAAACAAGAGGGAAAAATCTTCCCAGAGAGTCTGTTGCTGTTAAATATTTCATCCAGACTGTCAACACCTTAAAACTCAACTGTATCAGTCTAGCATCCATCACTGGAAATACATTTAGGAGGTAAATACGTCATTCCTGTGACAAAGAACTAAAGAACCATAGCTGCAACAAAAGAAAAACAATGCAGGTGTATACAAAGCTGAATGTTTGGATTGTGACACCTACACTGTTTAAACAGGTTTACCACTTGATATCAGGCTTAAAGAGCATATTCCAACACTTAACAGTAGGTATGCATTCACACAAAACCCAGAACGCAGTAGACAACATGAAGAGTTTTTCTGGTAACCTATGGCACTTTCTGAAAGTTGAAAGTGGAGACAGGTGTTACAACATGATAAAAACTTGACAATAATGTTGGTATCTACATTACATAATCAAATAACAATATAAATATCTTCAAGTAGTCACAGTCTTGCACACATTACATGGTAACCTTTCATAATGCGAACTGACAGAGACACTAAAGTAGAAAACAATGTGCTCAATGATCTTATACAGCAAGGAAGCTAGCAACAAATCCTTTCAAACTGTCGATATTTTATTCAGTTTTGTCAGACATGGTACGACAGCTGAACTTTAGCTGACTGTCTCGTACTAGTAGTGTAATCCTCCTGTGTGTGCCATGGAATTGTAAAGTTAGAGGTGTTCTTGTATTTCAATGCATACTTTCTTTGCATTGTTTGCATATTGTTGCAATAAAAAAAATGCTCAATCAAAAGAAAGCACTTTTGGAGGGGGTGAAAAAGCCAAATGGAAACTGAATAATGGAAAGTCTAGGGCAGAATAAAGACAGTATTATGAAAAGGTTAGATTGCTACTCATGCTATAGAGGAAATGCCGAGTCACAGACAGGCACAATGAAAAGGCTACTATACATTTAAGCTTTCGACCAAAAGGCTTTCTTCTGAAGTAGAATACACCGATGTGCTTGTGGATGTGTGCGCGGGCGTGCGCAACCACTGTCCCTGGCTGCTGTAGCCAAACTATGGACTGCAGATGTGCCCGATGGGCGCAGCAGTCCGGTGTTGATTGTGGGGCATACAAGCAGCTGGGGGGTGGGGATGCAGAAGCATAGCAGGGTAGGGGTCAGAGAAAATGTGTACTGCATGTGGGAGCATGCAGTGACATGGTAGAACAGGGTAGGGCTACAGGGTGTAGTCGGGACCTTTTGTGTATGTGTGGGGGGGAAGGGTGGGGACACCGAAGGGATCTGTGAGGGCGAGAAGCAGAGAAGGGAGAAGGGCTAGTGGATGCACTGGCAGAAAAGAAGGCTGCGTAGTGCTGGTGTAGGAGCAGGGAAAGGGATAGATGGGTGAAGAACAGGATCTAGCGAAGGCTGATGCCAGGATATACTGCAGAGAGAGTTCCCAGCTGGTGTCAATAGAGAGGATCCAGATGGCACAGACTGTCAAGTAGTCACTGAAGTGAAGCACCTCATTGGGCAACATGTTCAGCAAGGGGTTGGTCCTGCTGCCTCTTGGCCGCAGTTTGGCAGTTGCCATTTATGCAGACAGACAGCTTGCTTGTTGTCATGCTCACTTAGAAAGCAGCACACTGGTTGCAGCTTAGTTTGTTGATCATGTGGTTGCTTTGTTAGGTAGCTCTACTCCTGATGGGATAGGAGATGCCTGTGACCGGAGTGAAGTATATAATGGTGGGAGGATGTATGGGACAGGTCTTGCATCTAGGTCTATTCAAGGATATGAGACATGAAGTGAGGAATTGGGAGCAGGGGTGCAGTGAGGATGGACAAGGATATTGCATAGGTTTGGTGGGTGGGAGAATACTACTGTTAGAGGGGTGGGAACACAGAGGGTATGATATTCCTCATTTAAGGGCATGACGAGAGGTTGTCAAACCCTTTGCAAAGAATGTGATTCAGTTGCTCCAGTACTGGCTGGTACTCAGTCACATGATGAGCCCCCACAAGAGGAGCCCTCATTTGTTGCTGGATGGAGGGAGGGGGGTGGGGTGGGAGGCATAGGATATGCTAGTGACTGAAGAGACGAAGCACAGGAGATCTGGTTCTGTACGAGGTTGAGAGGGTAATTTCAGTCTGTGGCCTCCGTCAGACCATTGGTATGTTTTGAGATGAACTGTTTGTCCCTACAGCTGTGACTGCCATGGGGGCTAGGCCGTATGGAAGATACTTCTTGGTATGGAATTGGTAGCAGTTGTCGAAGTGGAGATATTGCTGGTGGCTGATAGGTTTGACATGGACGGAGGTACTGATGCAGCCATCCTTGAGGGGGAGGTCAACATCGAGGAAGGTAGCTTGTCACACCAACCATCCTCCGCCCTCCGCCCCCCCTCCCCTCCCCCCGAGTTTCCACAGTTCCTGTCGCTTCACCACACGGCACCCTGCTAATCGTTGTTGGTGCCCCCACAGCATGTGGCTAGGGTGTCTTGTCCCTTGGTTCAGATCATGAAGATTTCATCAATGAATCTGAACCAGGTGAGAGGTTTGGGATTCTGGGCAGTTGAGGAGGATTCCTCTAGATAGCCCATGAAAAGGTTGGCACAGGATGATGCCATGTGGGTGCCCACTTCTATACTTGGACTTATTTGTAGGTGACATCTTCAATGGAGACAGTCTTCAGGTTTGGAGACAGTCAGGCACTGGGGAAGGTAGTGTTGGTTGGTTGATTTGGGAGAGGAGACCAAACAGTGAGGTCATTGGTCTCGTCTGACGGGGAAGGAAATCGGCCATGCCCTTTCAAAGGAACCATCCCGGCATTTGCCTGAAGTGATTTGCGAAAACCACGGAAACCTAAATCAAGTTGGCCACACACAGGTTTGAATCATCGTGTCCAACAGCGGCAATGCCACGGGTACTGGTGATTAATGTGGAGGGAGGTGGTGTCAAGTGATCAGCATGGTGTCGTGAGGTAAAGGAACAGGAACTGCGGAGAGATGGTGAAGGAAATGGTTCCTGTTAACAGGCCATCTTCCTCGATGTTGAGCACCTCAAGGATAGCCACATCAGTACCTCTGTCCATATCAAACCTACCAACCACTAGCAATACCTTCACTTTGACAGCTGCCACTCATTCCATACCATAAAGTCCCTTCTACACAGCCTAGCTACCTGTGGTTGTTGCACCTGTGGGACAAGCAGTTCCCCTCCAAATGCACCAAGGGTCTCTATCACTGATCTGGGTATGGAGTCCTTACAAGAGAATCAGGCAGTTATGGAATTAGGATGTGTAGAATGTGCATTATCAAAAGGTCCCTGATACAAATTTTGCTTGAGGAACTAATGCCTCAGGAACAACTTCTGGTGAACTGTTTAAAACTGTGTATCGAATCAGAAGAAATGACAGTGGGATCATGTCAACGTTATGATAAAAAAAAGATGAATACCTGTCACATGGTTGGACCACAATGCAAGACGAAATATGGTGGAAAATTCATGAGGTGGATGCAATATCCCCCCCCCCCCCCCCCCACACACACACACACACACACACACAGACTGTCGGAACTGGGAGCAGTTAAGGTCTTTCAGTATAACTTTGCTGTGACGGAGCACACCACATTTTTCATGCACCTGTATACCATGTCACTGGCATACAAGTAGAAAGCAGAAAGGGCAGGACGAAAATCTCAGTAATGCTAGATCAAGGTGTCACTGAACCAGTAGTTTCTTAGTTCAATAACTCTATGCAAGTGGTGGAGAAGTGAGATGGCACGATTCGTTTGGTACTGACTCGCATCTAATTATAATACCAGAGGCTGATAGGCCAGAAAACTTGGAGGAGTTGCTCCAGAAGGTTCACAGAGTACAAATTTTTTCATGTCTTGACCTACAATAAAGTTACTGGCAGATCAAATTGGAGCCCTCCTTTAATCAGTACATGGATTTTCTGGTACCAAGTGATGCATTGCGTGAATGGCATCTTAATTGCTGAGAACTCATGGAGCAACTCTTGTTAAGGTCTTTGCTCAGCACCATATGCAGTCACTGTAAAAATTGAGAAGACTTGTTTCAGAGCAGCTCAAGTTAAATTTCTGGATCATATAATTTTGAAGTTTGGAATCGCACCTGACCTGTTGAAAATAGAGGTGATAGGACAGTACTTGACAACAAAGACTAGGAAGTAATTATGTGGTTATGTTGGGCTCATAGATTTGTACAAGAGATTCATTAGTATTTAAACGCTGTAAACTCCAAGATTCCATGAGGTGACTTGGGAAACATCTCTCTGGTTGCGGGATGAAGCAGCAGAACATGAATTCCAGGCTTTGAAGAGGACACTCATGGTAGTTCCTATACTTGCTCACCCTTAATGATCATGGGATTTCTGTATGATTAATGACAGTGCAAAGTCTAGGTAAGCCATAGGCCTGTATCAAGAATTTGAAGAGGAAGGACAGGTGGTGGCGACAGAACTGCATTTGGGAGCCATGTCTTGTCTAAATGTGAGAAGAATTACTCAGTTATCAAGCCTGAAACAATTGCCATAGTGTGGGGCTTTAAAAAGTTTCACTTCTTTTTGTATGGAAGAAGAACCTGCATCTTGATCTAGCATACAGCACTACAGCTTTTGTTAACTGCCAAGTTGACTAACAGACGGTTACTCTGATGGGTATTGTACCTGAAAGAATTCACCTCCACAATCACACTCTTACTGGGCTCAGTTAATGTCATAGCTGGTGAAATATCTTGCTGTCCTATTGTACATTGTCTGAAACAATAGACGAAGAACTAGAGGAAAACCATAACAGCCTCTTCTGCATGAAGGAAGCAGTGTTCGACAACTTCATTTCAGTGGCATTGAATGACATAGGAAGGAAGCAAGACTACGGTCTGGACCTTCATGAATTAAAAAGAAAAGTGCGCAACAGTGTACAGCCAGCAATTCCACAATTTCAGATGTGTAATTTATTAACTATGGTTTCTGTCAGTTGCAAATAAAATTTTTATTAGTGACTAGTTTTGAACTTTCCATTCATTCTAAAATTATTACCTATATTAGAAGATGCAATGTTATTAACAAAACATGAAATACAATGGCAGAAACCTCAATTAGTTAATTACAAATATAATGAGTTCACCAATTTAGTATTGGAGGGCAGCGTGGAGGGTAAAAATTGTAGAGGGAGACCAAGAGATGAATACACCAAGCAGATTCAGAAGGATGTAGGTTGCAGTAGGTACTGGGAGATGAAGAAGCTTGCACAGGATAGAGTAGCATGGAGAGCTGCATCAAACCAGTCTCAGGACTGAAGACCACAACAACATGAGTTGCTGATCCTGATACCAACAATGATGAGATTACATAATTTCATCTCTTGCAGAAGGCAGTTCTATTTCATCAGAAAAGCATAGATGATTTGCTCTGGTTATTATGCATATCCAACAACCTCTTCAGTCAGGTTATTATGCATACCCGACCACCACTTTAATAAGTTAATTTGGTATACTCATTTCAGCCTTGCCTATTTTGAACCTCGAAAATGATTCTTGAAGTTGCATTCCACAGTCATTTTAATAACATGGAATGCAGGATCTGGAAAGTACTGTTGGTCTGCAGACCTTGTCAGAATGAAAAGCCACCTGCGACTTAGCATCAGATGCCCCTGGTTTCGACTGTGCCAGAGAGACTGTGTCAACTGGGGGCCACCGATCTCCTACACCCGTTACCGAGGTTGAGAAGCGTTTTCCATTACGTTCTTGTCACGTTGGAGCTGACCTCAAAATTCGTAAACTTGGTTCCATTGCGTAAGGCTACAGTGTAGATGTTGTTGGAAAAGCATAGATGCTTTGGTCTTTTTACTATGCAGGGATTTCTGAAACAGGTGGGGAGAGTCGAGAAATCGTTCTCAGATAATGGTCCACAGTTTTGCTCTTTAGAATGGAAGACAATGCTGCAGAATTGTAGAATAAGACCAGTTATTTATTTTCATTTTTAAATCTGACAGTAAGAATTTTGTGCAAACTGTGTAGCCTTTACTGCCTGTGTTGTGAAAAACATGCTTCATGGAACATCTTCCTACATAGCTCCCAGGATGTAATGAATAACCCTCATAGCTCTACTGTACTTGTATTGATAACCATTCTCAAAAATCAAATGGCAGAGAAGAGAGTTTGGCAGCTGGTAGAATTTCTGCCCAATCAGCATTGCCGACATAAGGAGATAATTTCCATTCCAGCGAAGCAAAGAGGCTGGCGAATACAAAAAGGAGTGAGCTGATATGAAGGAAAATTTGATGCTAAGAAATTGGTCAAAAGTTGCTCATTAAGTCACATGGGCTATCAAAAAACAAAAGGCATTGTGCCACAAGCTTCCCCTCTATATTATGGATGTGTCTACTTACGGAGAATCGTGGATGCTAACATGGTAGAGGTGGCATCACTGAAGTCACAGAAACCTTGTGGGACACATAATGTACGTAATTTTAAACCTTTCACTGAATAAAAATATAGGAATGAGACAAGATGCATGAAAAGTCTAGTTTAGTAGCATAATTAGGTTATTGGGGACAAACTGATTTCAGTATGAGAAAGGTTCTGGTCTCAAGTTCATAGTTACTGGCAAATTTTAAGTATTCCATAGGAAAGAAGGTGCATACCTTCTGTTGGTCATGTAGAATGATAAACTATGAGTGCGATGTTGGGTCACTTTCAGTTTCTGTTGTCCACCAAGAAAGCCAAGAGAATTTTTGACCCAGAGTTCTACTTTCCAGTGAATTAAGGCATCTGCTGGTGGCATTGTCTACCTTGTGAGGTGTTAACTGTGTAGTCAAGTTGAGATATTAGTAAAGTAGCATGAGACACGGACTATGTTATTTTGCGAATCTTGTCAGAGTAGTGACGATTCCTTGGAGGAGGTGATAAGTATGTGTGTTCGTAAGATAAGCTGAGTAAAATCTGAGTGTTAGTTGTTTCCTGAAGGCCAGAGTCTAGTCTTTGTTGGCATGCTGGAATTTTGGTTGCTTCAGTTTTGTTTTGTGATGTCTGCGGTGTAGTAGAAAGTGTGTATTAGGTTGCAGAGGAGAGAGATGGGATGAATAGTGGTTAGTGGGAAATTTAATAAGAACTGATAAGTCCATGTTGCGAGTATGTGAGGGCCCTGTGAAATGGATGATTTTTTTTTTTTTTTTTTTTTTATGGTTTAATTGTAGTCATAGGGGATGCAGAATGATGATTAGTGAGAAAGTTCCTTGCATCATGATGATGTGGAATGAGTCACAGATGAGAAAGAGGGTAACTCAAGTACAGTTTGTGGCATCCAGCAGCTATTAACATACACAAGTGATTGGTATGTAGCAAATTGACTAACGCCGTATGTTCTGTCCTGCTGTTTGAAGTAGGTTTGAGACGATCACCAGGCTGAAGCAGAAGAGTGGATAATGCGAAAACCATGCCTTGAGAACAGAAGTGCACTATCAGCTATGATAGACGGTGAACTTGATCCATCCAAGCTTAACCGAAACTAGTGATAAGGGGTTTTACATGACTCAGATGGATTGTAAGGAGTAAAATGAATGTATGTCAAATCACATTTACATTTTGTTCTTGTTGTGGAATAAAGTAGTTGTAACTGTCATCCGCTGAAGGATAATTAAAAATTAATGCAGCAGAATTTGCTCCATGTCATTGTTTCTGCACTGATTGTTGTTGGTTGTGTGTGTTGTGTTGTACAAGATCTCTGACATGATGGGACTATGTGATGAAGCAGCGAGTGTATGACGACTTTGGGAGGTGACAAGAATGCCATCTGAAGCAGTCTACGTGGGCTTCCTTTTGTACCTTAAGCATAATGGACAGCATGAGGTTTGTTTCGATAGGTATAAATACTTTGGGATACTTCAAACATATTGTCACCATCCATGTGCGGTGTCCTTAAGGAAATGTCGGAACTATGCTGAATGGAGAGTGGGGACCTGGAACACAGAGCTGAGCAGTGATCACATGATCTACTTGCATCAACTGGACTACTCCGAGGCCTCAGTCCCCCCCCCCCCCCATGACGTACGATGATCTTCCAAGAATTACACTACGAGTAGGCCATGGTACTCACTGTAACTGTGCTCTGGAGTAGCAACCACATCTTTCTTCTCTGTAAGTGAAGCCTTACTATGATTAATATAAGTGTGACATCATTGGCACAAATTTTCCCCAGATTGGAAGGTTATGAAACATGTCAGGATACAGCCAGCCAGTCAGTTTCATTTTTGTTAAAAGCATTAGCTACTCATTCATGAGATGTAGAGATCTTTTTTCTTTTGTGTAAGTAAAATGCAGGTTTTGATATGTAAATTAATCATTAAGATGATTATGGAGGTTACAATTTCCCTATGGAACAAAATATTTTCCATTAATTGCATATGGGTTTGCACGTGGGGCTAGCTAGTGCTTTTTCTTAGTCTTGGTGCAGCCCTCCACTGGCCATTGGCAGCAAAACGATCCTGTACTGCAGAGAGTGAGGACACAGCACATACCTGGACCCTGGCAAGTCACTAGCAGGGTAAATGATTCATCCTCTGCCACCTCCCAATACTGAGCACATTCTGTGGACACTGACCACTCACCTCACTACTGCATGTAGCGTCATGCACAGACCATGTCCAGAGATCCTTGGCAATTGTCTCGGGTGCTGATAATATCTTGCAGAGGCTGTAGCAAGGCAACCACATGCACATTAGACACGGTTTGGAATATGACAATATTGCGGCTGGAGGAGGTCCAATGAGCAAAGAGGAGGCTTCTGTAAATTTATGCAGCAGTTTGGCCTGCACATAAGATTGTGTGGGGGACGTGAAATGCTATCTCACACATTAGGCCCACTCCTGAATTTCACTGCCATGTAACTCTGCCACCTAAATATGCAGGTAATTGACCTCAGGTTTTAGCATGAGAAATTGAAGCACTCACTGATAGAACGACACCCTAAAAATTAGTCAAAAGTGGGAGAACAGACATCAACTTTGGTATGGGCAGAAGCTAGCATTCTCTTACACTGACCAGGCCTTCACAAATTTTCCCAGGTGTACGTCTAACAGCAAATTATTGTAAATTTGTGTAACCTGAAAAGTTAAGAGATTGGCTCAAATAATAACAAACTTTTTGGAAGAGAGAGGAAAATGTTTGCTACATGGCCTCTCACTGGCAATGTTTCTAATATTCTGTCTGACTAGACAACCAGTGATTTTTGGCGGTTTTTCCACAGAGAGCTCAGAGAAGTGTAGTCATTAAAGTATTCTCTGTCAGGACTTGGGACCACTCAATAGCAGTTCTCTTCATATACACAGGGATCGAGGCAAGCCATTCACCCTCTGCGCAGGATGCAGGCAGCACTTGCCGTGCAGGTGCCTTCTGCCACTGCTGAAGTCACAGCTCATCTTTTCGTCTCTTAAAGTTGGTAACTTCTGGCAGCAAAGTGAGGCGAGATGTTAGTGTTGAGAATGGATAAGGAACATTTTCAGTTAAAACATGGAGGATTTCACTTTAAATCATGCTTTGGCAGTTGATGGTTTAACCATGACTCAGCTGTTTGGCTTATTGCATATATTTTCCTTACCCCACCAGAATGACACTTATCACAATGTCTGATAAGAGTTAGTTACCAGGCTATTTTCTTCCTTTCCCCATGAACTTTGCTGTCCAGTTTCTGGTAACTGTTTAACTACTAGATTTTCATATTAAAATTGCTACTCATCTTCAGTGTGTGAGAGAGTTAACTATATTGGTTTTTTAATACCTGTGCTGTTCCTCGTGAAGAATATTTTGTAATAAAAATGGTCTAAATTACTACTCTTTCAATTCAGTATTTAGAGATGAACCATTTGATCACTATTAACTTCTACAAGAACCACAACAAAGATTCACTTGTCAGGATGCCCCTTCTCTTTCCATTTCCACTGTACACAGTTTATTAAATACATCTGAATTGTGTGAATTGTGGGAGAGGAGGTGGTGTGATCCACTTTTCAAACAGGGTCACTTGATTCAGATAAAAGCAATGTTTATGTGTAGACATAGCCCAGTGGCATCTTGCAGTTTCCAGCACACATCAGGGTGGCTACGCACCAAAACTTGGAAAAAAAAATTCCCTGAGAATTCCAGTTGTGAGGAGGAAGACGATGTCAAGGAGCCCCTGATGAAATTAATGGTGAGCAGGGGGGATGGGGACAACATGCTGCAATAATGACTTTTCTTTCCTCTCAGCTATGTGTCAGCCATAAGCCCATTAGCTTAATCACAGTTTTTAAACACTGATAATTTATGTGGAATAATACTTAATTAGCACACTTTGAGATATTAAGTATTTTAAAATTTGTGATTTATAAAACTCACGAAAATTCATTTTCAATGCTAGGTTAAAAATGCAGAATACCCTGAGATTTTATCAAATTCCTGAAATTCCTCGAGATTTCCCCAATTTTTCCAGTACAATGTAATTCCCTGAGAATTTAAGGTTTTCCAAAAGAATCGCCACCCTACTCATAAGGTGTCTGAGGTGGTATGTACACCATGGTGGATGTTTTCTCTTTACTCTTAACCAGTTTCTCTTTTCATAGGAGTGCATTTATTGTGCAAATTATTGAGTGTATCAGTGAAATTAGATACTTCATCATTTACATCAGAGTCACTTCCTGCCTTTGTCTGCCAACAAATATATATACTTCCTCTGCAAGCACAGACATATTTATACACTTAAAATCTCTGAAAGTTGCCATTTGTGGTTTGTTTTTTTGGGCACTGCAATGAGTAGGTCATGAACATTAGATCATGAGCAGACAAACAAGGTGCACAGATCTGATCCATGTGACTTACGCTACTGGGAGTTTAGGTTACGAAAATATCGAAAAAGTATGTGTCTGCTGTACGCTGAGAAAGCCCAAGTGCAGCCACTGTAAGGTTTGATCAGGAAAGTATGTGCATGAGTTTTGATATGAAAGTGCTGTTGTTCAGAAAATATATGTTCATATCTCCAGCTACAATTAAGTGTGTGTTCATACAAAGAACAAGACCTGAGAGTATAGATTCAAATTCTGTTGGTGGTGGTATGCTGTTGCCTCTTTCTCAACTATGAACTGACTTTCCTAGCCAGTTACGGGGGAACTAGAGTTAAATGTGGATTCCGAACCACAGTACAAATCAGCATTTTTCACATCTGCTAACATTGCCACAGGTGAAAGAAGTGAGAAGTAACAGATAAAAATCTTACAACTGATCAGGGATTGAACCTGACATCCTTAGATTTTTAGTCTGCCTCTTGACCACTGAGCAGCCGAAGGCAACCTAGGGAATGGCAACTACTTGAGGTAGAATGAAAGGATGATGGTAAAAGAACTTCCAATTCAGAAAATGAATACTTACTGTATATATCAACAGGTCTTCCCAAATGATCCACACTAAGGCAGTAAGTTTCATCAATTGCAATTTCTTTCTGTTCAATGCCACACACAGAGAAGTCTGATATATTCTGTTTGCAATAGATATTAGGTCTTGGTGACAGTGTAACACCTCCAAGAATACGGGTTTCGAATGGAACATCCCCACGCTGTGTGAAATTAAATTTTCCTGCCACAGGACACTGAACAGGTACTGGTCTCTTTGCTGCAACAAAATATTATGAATAGCATGTCACACAAATCAGAAGCAATGGTAAATTTAAAACTGTATGAAATCATAAAAAATCCCTGAAATTTTGTTGTTATATGTTACTAAATCAACATTCTTACTGCTGAAAGCAATTATCTTCTATAGGCACTACATTCTGGATTTGACTTTCCATCAATATCCTGCCTTTCTTAATGTGTTTCATTCACAACCTACCACTATAAAATTGAAATCTAACCCCCCAAACACACTTGGTAATTGCTCACACATGTGTGGAAATGTGAAGGCACAGAATTTACTGAAGTTGTTCACTCAAATACTACAACTAATTCACAATCCTTAATCTGACTTGGAGTTCATAAATGATGCAAAGAATTCACTTATGACTTTGAAGGACTTATATTTCATTGTATACAAGGTGGTGCTAGTAAACATGTAATCAAAACATTTAGGTCTGTTCAAAAAATCGCAGAACTTTGTCAACAACATTTTTCTACACTTACATTTTACTCATTGTGTATGGTCTGCTTTGAAATACTCTCCTGCACAATTTTATGACAAGGAAAGTTGCTACACATCACATAGCAGAGATGCTGAGTCACAGATAGGCACAACAAAAAGGCTGTTGTTGTTGTTGTTGTGGTCTTCAGTCGTGAGACTGGTTTGATGCAGCTCTCCATGCTACTCTATCCTGCGCAAGCTTCTTCATCTCCCAGTACCTACTGCAACCTACATCTTCCTGAATCTGCTTGGTGTATTCATCTCTTGGTCTCCCTCTATGATTTTTACCCACCACGCTGCCCTCCAATACTAAATTGCCGATCCCTTGATGCCTCAGAACAAGTCCTACCAACCGATCCCTTCTTCTAGTCAAGTTGTGCCACAAACTCCTATTCTCCCCTATTCTATTCAATACCTCCTCATTAGTTACGTGATCTACCCATCTAATCTTTAGCATTCTTCTGTAGCACCACATTTCGAAAGCTTCTATTCTCTTCTTGTCTAAACTATTTATCGTCCATGTTTCACTTCCATACATGGCTACACTCCATACAAATACTTTCAGAAACGACTTCCTGAAATTTAAATCTATACTCGATGTTAACAAATTTATCTTCTTCAGAAACGATTTCCTTGCCATTGCCAGTCTACATTTTATATCCTCTCTACTTCGACCATCATCAGTTATTTTGCTCCCCAAATAGCAAAACTCCTTTACTACTTTAAATGTCTCATTTCCTAATCTAATACCCTCAGCATCACCCAACTTAATTCGACTACATTCCATTATCCTCGTTTTGCTTTTGTTGATGTTCATCTTATATCCTCCCTTCAAGACACTATCCATTCCGTTCAACTGCTCTTCCAAGTCCTTTGCTGTCTCTGACAGAATTACAATGTCATCGGCGAACCTCAAAGTTTTTATTTCTTCTCCATGGATTTTAATACCTACTCCGAATTTTTCTTTTGTTTCCTTCACTGCTTGCTCAATATACAGATTGAATAACATTGGAGAGAGGCTACAACCCTGTCTCACTCCCTTCCCAACCACTGCTTCCCTTTCATGCCCCTCTACTCTTATAACTGCCATTTGGTTTCTATACAAATTGTAAATAACCTTTCGCTCCCTGTATTTTACCCCAGCCACCTTCAGAATTTGAAAGAGAGTATTCCAGTCAACATTGTCAAAAGCTTTCTCTAAGTCTACAAATGCTAGAAACGTAGGTTTGCCTTTCCTTAATCTAGCTTCTAAGATAAGCCGTAGGGTCAGTATTGCCTCACGTATTCCAATATTTCTACGGAATCCAAACTGATCTTCCCCAAGGTCGGCTTCTACTAGTTTTTCCATTCATCTGTAAAGAATTCGCATTACTATTTTGCACCCGTGACTTATTAAACTGATAGTTCGGTAATTTTCACATCTGTCAACACCTGCTTTCTTTGGGATTGGAATTATTATATTCTTCCTGAAGTCTGAGGGTATTTCGCCTGTCTCATACATCTTGCTCACCAGATGGTAGAGTTTTGTCAGGACTGGCTCTCCCAAGGCCGTCAGTAGTTCTAATGGAATGTTGTCTACTCCCGGGGCTTTCTTTCGACTCAGGTCTTTCAGTGCTCTGTCAAACTCTTCATGCAGTATCGTATCTCCCATTTCATCTTCATCTACATCCTCTCCCATTTCCATAATATTGTCCTTAAGTACATCACCCTTGTATAGACCCTCTATATACTCCTTCCAACTGGGTTTCCATCTGAGCTCTTGATATTCATACAAGTGGTTCTCTTCTCTCCAAAGGTCTCTTTAATTTTCCTGTAGGCAGTATCTATTTTACCCCTAGTGACATAAGCCTCTACATCCTTACATTTATCCTCTAGCCATCCCTGCTTAGACATTTTGCACTTCCTGTCGATCTCATTTTTGAGACGTTTGTATTCCTTTTTGCCTGCTTCATTTACTGCATTTTTATATTTTCTCCTTTCATCAATTAAATTCAATATTTCTTCTGTTACCCAAGGATTTCTACTAGCCCTCGTCTCTTTACCTACTTGATCCTCTGTTGCCTTCACTACTTCTTCCCTCAAAGCTACCCATTCTTCTTCTACTGTATTTCTTTCCCCCATTCCTGCCATTTGTTCCCTTACGCTCTCTCTGAAACTCTGTACAACCTCTGGTTTAGTCAGCTTATCCAGGTCCCATCTCCTTAAATTCCCACCTTTTTGCACTTTCTTCGGTTGTAATCTACAGTTCATAACCAATAGATTGTGGTCAGAGTCCACATCTGCCCCTGGAAATGTCTTACAATTTAAAACCTGGTTCCTAAATCTCTGTCTTACCATTATATAATCTATCTGATACCTTTTAGTATCTCCAGGGTTCTTCCAGGTATACAACCTTCTTTCATGATTCTTAAACCAAGTGTTAGCTATGATTAAGTTATGCTCTGCACAAAATTCTACCAGGCGGCTTCCTCTTTCATTTCTTAGCCCCAATCCATATTCACCTACTACGTTTCCTTCCCTCCCTTTGCCTACTACCGAATTCCAGTCACCCATGACTATTAAATTTTCATCTCCCTTCACTATCTGAATAATTTCTTTTATTTCGTCATACATTTCTTCAATTTCTTCGTCATCTGCAGAGCTAGTTGGCATATAAACCTGTACTACTGTCGTAGGCATGGGCTTCGTGTCTATCTTGGCCACAATAATGCGTTCACTATGCTGTTTGTAGTAGCTTACCCGCATTCCTATTTTTTTTATTCATTATTAAACCTACTCCTGCATTACCCCTATTTGACTTTGTATTTATAACCCTGTATTCGCCGGACCAAAAGTCTTGTTCCTCCTGCCACCGAACTTCACTAATTCCCACTATATCTAACTTTAACCTATCCATTTCTCTTTTTAAATTTTCTAAAAGGCTATCACAAATAAAGCTTTCAGCCAGTACAGCCTCTGTTGAAAATAGACACCACACACACACACACACACACACACACACACACACACACACACACACACACACACACACACGACTCACACGCACATGACTGCAGTCTCAGGCAACTGAGGCCACACTGTGAGTAGCAGTACCAGTGCACGATGGGAGTGGCGACTGGGTGGTGTTAAGGAGGAGGCTGCGGAGCCGAGGGGGAGGAAGAGTAAGGTAGGGGTGGTGGACAGCGGAGTGCTGCAGGTTAGACAGAGGATAGGTGAGACATGGAGAGAGTGGGGGATGGGGTTAGTGGAAAAGAAGAGAAGTAAAAAGACTGTGTGCAATGGTGGAATGAGGGCTGTGTAGTGCTGGAATGGGAACAGGGGAGGGGCTGGATGGGTGAGGACAATGACTAACAAAGGTTGACACTAGGAGGGTTATGGAAATGTAAGATTTATTGCAGGGAAAGTTCCCACCTGCGCAGTTCAGAAAAGTTGGTGTTGGTGGGAAGGATCTATATGGCACAGGCTGTGAAGCAGTCATTAAAATAAAGGATGTCATGTTTGGCAGCATGCTCAACAACAGGGTGGTCCACTTGTTTCTTAACCAGTTTGATGGTGGTCACTCATGCGGACAGACAGCTTGTTGGTTGTCACACCCACATAGAATGCAGCACAGTGGTTGCAACTTACCTTGTAGATTACATGACTCGTTTCTCAGGTAGCCCTGCCTATCATGGGATAGGTGATGTTTGTGACCGGACTGGAGTAGGTGGTGGTGTGAGGATTTACGGGACAGGTCTTGCATCTAGGTCTATTGTAGGGGCATGAGCCATGAGGTAAGGGGTTAGGAGCATGGGTTGTGTAAGGATGGACAAGTATATTGAACAGGTTCGATGGATGGCAGACTACCGCTGTGGGAGGGGTGGGAAGAGGATAGTGGGCAGGACATTTCTCATTTCAGGGCAGGACAAGAGGTAGTTGAAACCCTGGAGGAGAATGTAATTCAGTTGCTCCAGTCCTGGTTGGTACTGAGTTACGAGGGGAATGCTCCTCTGTGGCCGGACAGTGTGACTTTGGGAGGTGATGGAAGACTGGAAAGATAAAGCACGGGAGATTTGTTTTTGTGCCAGGTTGGGAGGATAATTATGGTTTGCGAAGGATTCAGTGAGACCCTCAGTATATTTCAGGAGAGACTGCTCGTCACTGCAGATGCGATGACCATGGGTGGCTGGCCTGTGTGAACGGGACTTATTGATATAGAATGGGTGGCAGCTGTCAAAGTGATGGTGTCGCTGGTGCATAGTAGGTTTGATATGAATGGAGGTACAGATGTAGCCATCTTTGAGGTGGAGGTCTAGGAAAGTGGCTTGTTGAGTTGACCTGCACCGCGAAGATGGCTACATCAGTACCTCCATCCATATCAGACCTAGTAAGTATCAGCAATATCTCCAATTCGACAGCTGCCACCTGTTCCATATCAAGAAGTCCCTTCCGTACAGCCTAGCCACTCATGGCCATCGCATCTGCAGTGACGAGCGGTCTCTCGAAATGTACCTAGGGTCTCACTGAAGCCTTCACAGACCAGAATTATCCTCCCAACCTTGCACAAAAACAAATCTCCCTTGCCTTATCTTTCCAGTCTCCCATCACCTCCCAAAGTCTCACCCTCTAGCCACAGAGGAGCATTCCCCTCGTAACTCAGTACCAACCAGGACTGGAGCAACTGAATTACATTCTCCTCCAGGGTTTCGAATGCATCTTGCCTTGCCCTGAAATGAGAAATGTCCTGCCCACTATCATTTCCATCCCTCCCATAACGGTAGCCTGCCATCCAGTGAACCTGCACAATATCCTTCTCCATCCCTACACAACACCTGCTTCCAACCCCTCATGGCTCGTACTCCTGTAATAGACCTAGATACAAGACCTGTCCCATACATCCTCCCACCACCACCTACTTTAGTCCACTCACAAACATTACCTATCCCATCAAAGGCAGGGCTACATGTGAAACCAGTCTTGTGATCTACAAGGTAAGCTGCAACCACTATGCTGCATTCTATGTGGGTGTGACAACCAACAAGCTGTCTGTCCGCATGAGTGACCATCACCAAACTGGTTAAGAAACAAGTGGACCACCATGTTGCTGAGCATGCTGCCAAACATGACATCCTTTATTTTAATGACCGCTTTAAAGCCTGTGCCATATGGACCCTTCCCACCAACATCAACTTTTCTGAATTGCACAGGTGGGAACATTCCCTGCAATAAATCGGACATTCCCATAACACTCCTGGTGTCAACCTTTGTTAGTCATTGTCTTCACCCATCCAGCCCATTCCCATTCCAGCACTACACAGCCCTCATTCCACCATAGTACCGAGTCTTTTTACGTCTCTCCTTTTCCACTAACCCCACCCCCCTCCCTCCCCACATCTTGTCTATCCTCATTTTCGTTCTTTCAACAGGGTTTTAACTTTAGAAATAAAAAAATTCTGCAAGGGCCAGGCCTGGAGAGTATGGAGGATGTGCCACACAGTGATTTTGTCTTTTTGGTGATAGTCACACACCAACAAGGATGAATGTGAGAGTATGTTATGATGCAAGAGCCACGAATTGTCTCACTACATTTCAGGCGATTTCCTTCTCACATTTTCTCACAGGTGTCCCAACAAGTCCTGATAGTACCATCAATTCACAGTTTGTCTCTGTGGTACAAATTCATGATGAACTAATCCTTCAAAGTCAAAGAAAACTATCAGCTTGTCTTTGACACTTCACTTGGGCTGATGAACTTTTTTTTGTCTTTGAGAACCTTTTCCAGCCCATTGTGAAGACTGAACCTTGGTCTCAACATCATAACTGTAGATCCGTGTGTCATCACCAGTTATGATTCTCTTAAGGAACACCTAGTTCTCATTTGCAAAATTCAAAAGCTCTTCACTGATTGTGAGACGAAGGTCTTTCCGGTCTTGGCTCATGAGCCATGGGACAAACTTGCTGGTAATAGGAGCATTCCAAGATGCTGTGTCAGGATCTCATGGCATGACCCAAATGAAATGTTTTATTCCTCTGCAACCTCTTTGACTGGCAATCTTTGATTTGCATGCACAGTTTCAATGACATTTCTGATACAAGCATCATTGGCAGACATCGAAGGGCATCCTGAATGAAGGTCATCATCCATCCAGCTATTTTTAAACTGTGTGAACCATTAATAACACTGAGTACGGCTTAATCACTTATCATCATAGGCTTCCTGCATCATTTGGTGTACCTCTGTAAAGGTTTTCTTGAGTTTCATACAAAATTTAATGCAGACACATTGCCCCTCTAACTCTGCCACCTCAAGATTTGCAAACTGTGCGACACAACATTCTACTCAATACAGCACTGGACAATATCTAAGACATATGACAATGAAACTTCCAGCAGTTACATACTAAACACAGGCGTGTGCAGGGATCCTAACTGCATTTCGCTCCCACACATGATTGGTGCAAAACTGTGAATATTCCGGAATCTTTTGAACAGACCTCGTACACTCCACAAGAGCAAAGGCAGAAAAAATAAGAAAAGATCTGCTTCTTTGGGGATGCCGTCTGTCTTCTGGGACAAATAAAACTGTTTTTAAGAACTAATCCAGATCTTAACATCCTTCCTGCCAGGAAAGATTCCACCACAGTGGTCTGGAATCATAGTAACTATGTGACAAGTCCTCCGCCAACTTTCTGACACCTTCCCCAAACTCCACAAATCCCTCACCACAGGTCTCCCCACTGGTTGTCCCATTGTGGCTGGACAGAATGCTACCACAGAACAAATATCTTGTCTTTGTTGACCAGCACCTCCAAGTTACTGTCTGTAACCTCCAATCCTACACTCAAGACTCTACTCACTTCCATCACCGCCTCTCCACTGTTCCCGACGCTTTTCCACCAGACTCCTTGTGGTCACTGGATACGACATCCTTGTACACCAACATCCCCCATGCCAATGGCCATGAGGCCATCGAACACTACTTTCACGGAGTCCTGATACCAAACTCACCACCTCTTTCCTAATCCTCCTAGCCAAAAACATTCTGACCCACAATTATTTCATTTTCGAAGGCCAAATCTAAAAACAAATCTGTGGTACTGTCATGGGTACTCGCATGGCACCATTCTATGTCACCTTATTTATGGGCCTTCTGGAGGAATCCTTTCTATCCAGTAAACACCTAAAACCTCTTGTCTGGATTAGATTCATGGATGACATTTTCCTGGCCTGGACTCATGGCAAGGTCAACCTTCACTCCATCCTCCATAACCACAACACCTACTTACAAATCCACTTCACACGGTCATTCTCAACTCAACAAGCCACATTCCTAGATGTTGATCTTCACCTCTCAGTTGGGTCCATAAATACGCCTGTTCGCGTCAAATGCACCTACATTATATCTACTTTGACAGCTATAGCTTGTTCCGTGTCGAAACATCTCTTCCTAACAGCTTCACCACTCATGGACACTGCATCTGCAGTAGAAAGCAGGACTTGTCAAAATATACTGATAACCTCAGCAGAGCCTCTACTGACAAACAATTTCCTACTCAGCTCATCCATAACATATCTCCTATGCCATCTAGTCTTCTGACACCATTAAACCTTTTAACCAGCCACTGACTATCACCCCACTAATGGCCCAGTATCACCACAGTCATGAAAAGCTCAACTGCATCTTTCACCAGGTCTCTGATGACTTCTTGTCATGTCCTGAGATGAGGGGTATTTTATCCAAAATCCTACCCACATTGCACAATGTAGTACTCTGCCAACCACCCAACCTACAGACTATTCCTGTTCATCCTATTTCCAATGCTGCACCCCATGGCTCATTCTCTTATGGTTGGTATAGGTGCAGGATCTGTCCTATACATCCACCCAACACCTCCTACAGCATGATATTGCAGTGTTGTTGTAGTCTTCAGTCCAGAGACTGGTTTGATGTAGCTCTCCGTGCTACTCTATCCTGTGCAAGCTTCTTCATCTCCCAGTACCTACTGCAACCTACATCCTTCTGAATCTGCTTAGTGTATTCATTTCTTGGTCTCCCTCTATGATTTTTACCCTCCACGCTGCTCTCCAATGCTAAATTGGTGATCCCTTGATGCCTCATAATATGACCTACCAACTGATCCATTCTTCTAGTCAAGTTGTGCCACAAATTTCTCTTCTCCCCAATTCTGTTCAATACCTCCTCATTAGTTATATGATCTACCCATCTAATTTTCAGCATTCTTCTGTAGCATCACATTTTGAAAGCTTCTATTCTCTTCTTGTCTAAACCACTTATCGTCCACTTTTCACTTCCATACATGGCTACACTCCATACAAATACTTTCAGAAACGACTTCCAGGCATTTAAATCTAAATTCGATGTTAACAAATTTCTCTTCTTCAGAAACGCTTTCCTTACCATTCCCAGTCTACATTTTATATCCTCTCTACTTCGACCATTGTGAGTTATTTTGTTCCTCAAATAGCAAAACTCATTTCCTAATCTAATTCCCGCAGCATCACCCAATTTAATTCGACTACATTCCATTACCCTCTTTTTGCTTTTGTTGATGTTCATCTTATATCCTCCTTTCAAGACACTGTCCATTCTGTTCAGCTGCTCTTCCAGGTCCTTTGCTGTCTCTGACAGAATTACAATGTCATCGGCGAACCTCAAAGTTTTTATTTCTTCTCCATGGATTTTAATACCTACTCCGAATTTTTCTTTTGTTTCCTTTACTGCTTGCTCAATATACAGATTGAATAACATCCGGGATAGGCTACAACCCTGTCTCACTCCCTTCCCGACCACTGCTTCCCTTTCATGCCCCTTGACTCTTGTAACTGCCATCTGGTTTCTGTACAAATTATAAATAGCCTTTCGCTCCCTGTATTTTACCCCTGCCACCTTCAGATTATGAATGAGAGTATTCCAATCAACATTGTCAAAAGCTTTCTCTAAGTCTACAAATGCTAGAAACATAGGGTTGCCCTTCCTTAATCTATTCTCTAAGGTAAGTCGTAGGGTCAGTATTTGTTATTCTGAATTACAACACAATGTTCCTTCAGAAATGTATGTATGTATGTATGTACAAAGGAACAGGCACTGCGGCAACTACAGCCATTATGAAAAACATAAAATGTATTCACAGTTGCAAATATGGGCAACCATTAGCTGTATAATGGAACAATGACAACAAAAATTTGTGCTGTACCAGGACTCGAACCAGGATTTCCCGCTTATCGTGAGCAGTCACCTTATCATTTGGCTAACTGAGCATGACTCAAGGCCAGACCCAAACTTCCATATTCTGTCAACCATGTGTCTACACCCTGTACTTTTGACATCCATTTTACTTGAAAGTCACTTGCCTGGTGTCAGTGGATAATTACAATACTCCAGCGCCCGTGTAGTTCTGAATTACAATGCGATGATCCTTTTTCAATAATCTATAACCAGTCTCACTGTGGCTATGGGAGCCTGCATTTGGGTGTCTGTGGGGTTGTGTGCACTTTCACGAGAAAAAATGCAACAGCTTGAAAGCTGGCATAATAGTGTTTCCTGTTATGTGTTTCTATGCTCCACACATCAGTCACTACAGGTGAGTGGTTGCCATTCTCTCTCTCTCTCTCTCTCTCTCTCTCTCTCTCTCTCTCTCTCCCTCCCCCCCCCTCCCCTCTCTCTCTCTCTCTCTCTCTCTCTCTCTCTCTCTCTCTCTCTCTCTCTGTGTGTGTGTGTGTGTGTGTGTGTGTGTGTGTGTGTGTGTGTGTGTGTGTGTGTGTCTAAAAAATCTGCTATACAGGGATTACTCATTAGGCAATTACTTTCAGAGAAGTAATTCTGAAACTTTTGCCTCAGAAATTTGCTACATAAACATTTTAAAACTAGAAATGAGAAATACATTCACATGAATGACAAGAACTTCCTATAACAACAATCAAACACCTATTTTTTGCATCAAGATAGAAGTTAAATGTGACTTACATAAATAAAGATCATATTTCCAGGCTTCCTTATTTTTGAACTGAACCCAAGAACAGACTGTATGGAAATCATCTTTTATAACTGCTATACCACGGCGATATCTGATGATATTATGGTGCTGGGGCACAAAATCAAAACACACATAATCTTTCTGACTGGAAAAAAAGAAAAAGGTGCATGAATGAATACAAAGAATGTGTTAAACTTACAACACTAATACTTCAGCTTACCTTGCTTCTGTCCTTAACAGAACTACTATTTATAAGAGTGTAACACAGAATGACACCAATGTGTCTACAGTGAGGCAGAATATTTCTTAAGTAAGTATAAATAAGATGAGACTTTGTAACCATATTCTGCCTCACTGTAGACACATTTCAATGGAATAATGGATTACAGAAAACTTATTTGTGATCTGGAAAATAAAGCTTTTTATCACTACTTTACATTTTCCTTGGCATTCACAATGAGGTAATAAACCAGGTTTATATCTGTTGATTTAAAATTTGATATTGTTTGAAACAAAAATTAACAAACTCTTTGTTTTGTTCGAGAATGAAGATGACCACGGCTTCTTGAAACATTACACGTAAAACTGGCTGTGGTTGGAGTTAGATGCGTTGTTTGGGGGAAGAACCAAACAGCGAGGTCATCGGTCTCATCAGATCAGGGAAGGATGGGGAAGGAAGTCGGCCGTGCCCTTTCAAAGGAACCATCCCGTCATCTGCCTGGAGCGATTTAGGGAAATCACGGAAAACCTAAATCAGGATGGCCGGACGCGGGATTGAACCGTCGTCCTCCCGGTTGGAGTTAGAAAGTATATCATTTACCATCCCATAGACGAAGAGGTCATTGGAGATGAAGCGCATATAGCAAGAAAATAGATTATGACCTTTCAAAGGAACCATCCTTGCATATGTATTAAGTAAATTAGGGAAGCTTCGCGAAACATAAATCTGCATGGCTGGACAAGGATTCTTTTTGAAGCACTGCCCTTTAAAATATGCATTCAACACCTAATGACTGTGCCACCTCTCCTAGTGTAGATGGTTGTGATGGGTGTCCGAAGAGAGAACAGATGAAGACCTGGTAAGGCATTATCAACCAAGTCCTGAAACTAACTGACTGTGTTCAAGGTGTACAGAAGCCCAATTAAAAATGGAGACAATAGCAGTAGAATCTGTACTACTGTGGGGTAGAGATATTATCATACAGAATGCTTTGATTTAATATGAAATGAAATGATCGTATGGCATTGATGGCCAAGAGTCCCCACCTGGGGAAGTTTGGACGCCGAGTTGCAAGTCTTTTCAGTTGAAGGCACATTGGCTGATCACGTGTCAATGATGTGGACGACATAACGCCCAGTCCCCGGGTGGAGATAATCTCCGACCCAGCCAGGAATTGAAGCCAAGCCTGCTGCATGGCAGTCAGACATCATGACCTCTCAGCTTAGAAGGTGGATGATGTAATATGACTACCAGCAATGTAGCATATAAAAAATGAACACACACAAAGACAACTTAAAGAACAAGTACTTGAGGTAGAAAGAAGGATGAGGAGTTAAAGAACTTCCAATTCAGGAAATTAATGCTTCACTACACTATCTACATTTACACAATATGGGACAATCTGTGTTCATTAATTTTAACACTAATCAAGTACATACATGCTAGCTTGTTCCACATCATTTTGATAAAAGAATCATTCCAATAATCTATAGAAAATTCACCTAATTAATGAACTACATAAGTTATGGCTCTGGTATTATATTTTGCTGTTTCTGTTAAATGGAAAAGGTTAACTCGGCTGTGTGCTCACACCCACAACTTTTTAAAATAATTACTGAATCAAGGACAAAATCATCTGAAACTAAAGCTGACATGGAAGCATATGATTCTTCAAACATAGCATTAACCTTCATGCTGCTGCATGTGCAAACTTCACAAGAGGCTCAGGCAGTCCTGAACAGCAGGGCATGTGGTTACATGGTTTACCAACTGGATTTCTGATCATCTCTAACACCTACTCGTTTTTTGCATGGTTATTTACCACAGATCACAATCTCAATGAACTTGAATGTAATACGACAAGTCAACCAAAGATGCACACTTCTTAACAAAATATGACTACTTACTTCTATTCAATGAGTCTCCTATAATTTAGCCATACTTGTTAAGTAGTAACAATTTCAAATGGTTCAAATGGCTCTGAGCACTATGGGACTTAACATCTATGGTCATCAGTCCCCTAGAACTTAGAACTACTTAAACCTAACTAACCTAAGGACAGCACACAACACCCAGCCATCACGAAGCAGAGAAAATCCCTGACCCCGCTGGGAATCGAACCCGGGAACCCGGGCGTGGGAAGCGAGAACGCTACCGCACGACCACGAGATGCGGGCAGTAACAATTTCAACCAGCACTTGAAAACACTTCTGTAATCTGTCAGACATTTTATTTTCATGAGTAGATTGTGAAAGAGTTTAACGGATGTCTATTTCACTTTTTCGTGTGTCCAGCATTTCATTCCTTTCCACATCAAAGTTAATTTCATTACAGAGTGGTGAAGATAATTTCTTCTTCTAGGACTGCATATGTGAATGTATCAGTACTACTACAAAACTTGTGACAACAACAATGGAAAACATTCAAAATATATTAACTTACTCATTTCTGTGTCCCTAAAGTTGTCAATTACTCTTACGAGCGAAGTAGCAGAACTAAAACTTTTTACTACATTGCTTGTCTAGCAGTTTTCATCAATATGCACTCCCATGAACTTAAAACTATCTACTATGTCGTTTGTATCCTACTGATGTACTGGATTGACTGGAACACAGAATATTTTTGGCAGTAATAAAACAATTTTCATTGACAAAATTCAAAACTAACTTATATGCGATCAACCAGTCATATCTTTCAAAAAAGCCAATTTACTCTTTTTCTTTTGATGTTTTTTATTTAACTTCAACAATACTTATATCATCTGCAAAAAAAGGACTAATTCTGCCTCTGTGTTCAAATAAAACAAGGGGTGTGTGTGTGTGTGTGTGTGTGTGTGTGTGTGTGTGTGTGTGTGTGTGGGGAAGGGGGGGGGGTTGGTTCAAGCATGCGTGTGCGTGTGTGCCATGCCTTATCTATTTGATTTATTGCTTTTACTTTACCATAACTGATATTCCCAAAACTTCACCCTTTTCTCATGTTTAAACCACGTAACTCATTTTGCAGCATCAGAAAAAAATAATCAGGTTAATCAGGTAACTGTCGAGAAATGCTAAAAATTTCACATTCATCCACAAACTCAAATGAGTATGGTACTCCATGTATTATCTATTGTAACTGCAACATATTTATTAACAACACAATGACTGACACTTTTTGCAAATCAAGGACACATGCTATTGTAAAAAAAATGTTCATTTACATACATACTCAATAAATTACTGTACTGTAGATATTCAAGTGTCCTTCTTAGGGGACACGGTCTTAATGTAGCACTGTCTGTGTGAGTGAGGTGGTTTGCATGCTCTGGATCCGAAGGCCTATGCCGGCGGTAGCAAAGCTACCAGCAGGGTCACCCATGCTGGATAGGCCGAAAGGGAGGAGCCAGACCAAGTGTGTCCCACAACGACCTATTGAAAACTTGTCTCTTATCCTTTTCCTATCCCTAGCCCATCCTTTTTCTTTACCTTTTCATTTCCCCCACTTAACCGATGCTGGCGGTTAAACCACATATAGGGGTGTGGAGAAAATGAAAAACTCATATGCAGAACATCTGGTAAATTGTCAGTGCCTGGGCGATAAGGTCGCAGCCCCTCCAAGGCAATCGGAAGCGGTGGGCTAATCACCTACCCTTCTTAAATAACCTGATTACTGAAACTGAGACAAGAATAAAAAACTGGATGGATAAACTGGTGATGACCTTTGGCATGAAAAGGAAAACGAAAATTGGCTTTTGGAATATATGAACCTTGAGGGAGAGTCAAGCTGAAACAAGTGACCAGGGAAATGAATAAGTATAAGCTTGATATCCTAAGATTGAGTGAATTGAGGTGGCCGGAGTTTGCTGAAATGCAGACATTGGATGAAATTCTGTTTTTATACTCAGGATCTGAAGAGGAAGAGGAACACTGGGATGGAGTTGGGATATTGTTGACCAAGACATCAAAGAAGAGCCTTCTAGAATGGAGACTTGTGTCCAGTAGGATTATGACTGCCAGATTTAAGACGAAGACCCAGAATGTGATGCTTTTCGAATGCTATGCCCCCACAGACATCAGAGATTGAGAAGGAAGAGGAGTTCTATTAATTGCTGCAAGAGACTGTAAGTAAAGGAGTAAGAAAGATATCCTCATTGTTATTGGAGACATAAATGCCACGGTGGGAGATATCAGTGACGGGTTGGAACAGATAATCAGGGTAAATTATTTGGGTGAAACGAATGATAATGGGGAAAGATTTAGTGACTTCTGTGCAAGCCATGACCTTGTAATAGGAGGGACCTTGTTTTCTCACTGGAGATGTCATAAGATAACATGGGTATCCCCATATCATATTACAGAAAATCAAACTGACCACATCACATTATCCAGGAAGTTCAGGAGGAGCCTGGAAAATGTGCAGAATGGAAGAGGAGCAGACGCAAGTAGCGAGCACCATCTTGTCACTGCCAGTTTCTGAATGGAGATTGTGGCTCCCAGAAAGATATTAGAGCCAAGAAATAGAAGATTTGACATAGGTAAACTGAAAGATCCACAGATAGTGGAGGGGTTCCAGCTGGAATTCCGGAATGGATTCCAGGTGCTGGAACTGGAGATGACTGAGGATAAGGACATGGAGGAAATGTGGATGGAAGTTAAGAATACTTTTGTGCAAGTGAGTGAGAGACAACTGGGCTTTAAAAATCGCCTGTGGAGAGATTGGATGTCTGAACATACCTGGAGGAAGATCACCCGTAGAAAGCAGGCCAAGGGAAGAGTAAACCAGAGCAGGACCAGGCAACAATAAGCACAGACACAAGCTGATTATAGAGCAGCAGAGAAGTGAAAAGGAGTGTGAGAAGAGACCACAGAAGGTGGATAGATGAACAGGCTGACAGAGCAGAACAGGCAGCATGGAGGGGGGATGTGAAATAACTATATGATATCGTTAAGATGCTCTCAAAGAAAAGCTTCCAGAGGAGAAAGGGGAGATAGTAACTACATATGAAAAACAATCACGTAGGTGGATGGGACACTTTAACGAAGTTCTAAATGGAGACCTTGGCGGTGAGGTAGAAGAACAAGAACAATGATCCTGCTCCCAGCACTGGTGTAAATGCACCCACGAAAGCATCAGACAGTGCTGAAGCAGATCAAGAATGGGAAGGCACCAGGACCAGATAATATAGCACCGAGATGCTGGAAATAGACTTGGACACCACTGTCGAGTTATTGCACATCTTATTAGATAAGATACGGAGAGAGGAGAAACTGCCAACAGATTGGAAATGAGGTATTATCGTGAAAATACCCAAAAAAGGTGATGTTAATAACTGCAATAAATGGCGAGGCAGTACCCTATTGTCAGTGCCAAGTAAGGTACTTTCAAGGATCATTTTAAATTGCATTAAGGATTCTATGAAAGCACAGCTAAGGATAGAGCAGGCAGGTTTTAGAAAACATCGAAGCTGTGTGGACCTTATCAATACTCTCAGAATTATTCTGTAACAAAGTGCAGAGAGGCAACACACCCTCTAGCTTACCTTCATTGACTTTGCAAAGGCTTTTGACTCTGTCAATTGAAGAGTCATGTGGGATACACTTGCAAAATATGGCATTCCAATGAAGATTATTATTATCATCAAGGAAATGTATAAAGACTATGAATGCCAAGCACTACATAATGGGGAACTAACAGAGGCTTTCCAAGTTAATTTGGGAGTACGACAATGGCGTATTCTTTCACCAACACTATTTCTTTTGGTGTTGGACCATGTGATGAAGAGAGTGATGGGGGGACGGAGGGGAGGTGTGCAATGGCAGATGCAGTATAGGCTCAAAGATCTAGATTTCACAGACGACATCTGCTTAATGGCACAATGATATCAAGACATTGAAGAGAAACTGGCCGCGTTACAGTGAGAGGCAGAAGTTGCAGGCCTCGAGATAAATGTTTACAAAACCAAAAAAATGCAGATAAATTCGACCATCACGACTAGACTAACCATTAATGGAGAGGACGTAGAATAGGTCCAATATTTCCTTTATCGGAAGCATAGTCACGACTACTGGAGGCACTGAGGACAACATCTACAGTCCCATCCGCAAAGCAAATGATGCATTTGTACAACTGTACCCTGTTTGAGAAATAGAAACATCTCAAAGAAGGCCAAATTCAGGCTTTTCAGTAGTAATGTGAAGGCTGTTCTGTTGTATGGTTGCGAAACTTGGAAGGTAAGCACATAAAAAACCAGCTCCAAGTTTTTATCAACCACTGTCTCCAGCATGTGTTAAATGTGAGATGGCCAGATATGATGACAAATGAAGATCTTTGGAGGAATACAAATCAGCAACCAATCAATAAACAAATCAAGGAAAGAAAATGGAAAAGGATTGGGCGTACATTGAGGAAACCAGATGGAGCTGCTGAAAGGATGGTGTTGGACTGAAACCCTCAAGGAGTTTGAAAACGTGGTCGTCCCAAACAGACCTGGAAAAGGACGATCGAGAGAGAAGCTGCAGTGGATGGGAAAAACCTGGAGTAAAGTGAAGAGTCTTGCTAGAAATCGTACCAGGTGGAAGAATTTCATCACAGACCTACGTTCTAGAGGGAACGACAGGGACTAAGTCAAGATAGTCAAGTGTACTTCAGATTGCTATTTATCACTCCCTTTCCTACTCTACTTTTGAATGGAGTGTGTGAAAATTAGTATATCCACTGATCCATACAGTCTGCCTATCTCTCTTAAAGAAGAAGACTGGAATTCAATGGCCTGTCAACAGTGACATGTGCTGCGAGCATGGCAAGAGTTACATGGGTGAGTCTACACGTACGGTTCCCAATCACTGCGTTGGGCATCATTGTTACCTTAAATACAGCCATTTGGATAAATCAGTGGTGGGGGAGTACAGCCTGTTAAATAAGCACAAGATCTTGCTTGAACAAATGAGAGTACTGACTCACTTTTTGAACCACTGAGACACTGTGAACAGAGATGACGTTGAAATCAGTCTTTGTGAAAACAACTTCATTAGACACATTGGCTATGCACTTACCAATGCATGGAAGCATGCACTCGACAAGGAGAAAACACAGAGGAATACTTCCCACAGTTCACTGCCTGATTCAATGGATGGCGCTGCAAAACTAGATAGACAGTAAATGCAAAAACTCTGTGGTGTAGAGTGGGCCACCTCTATATGCCCAATCAGGATGTACTCCAGGCAATCGTATGCCGTTCTGGGGGGTATAAAGGAGGGAACCTAGCCAGCTCACAACAGTCAGTTTTAGTCCGTGACAAAGATGATGGTGGATATCACTGAAAGCTCGGAATTTTATCTGAATTTGACATGGCATGTGAAGCAAGAAATTTTTATGGAAGTTTAGGATGGCATAAAATTTTTAAAGTAATATACATTTTAAAGTAATATACATTCTTCCAGTAGTTTACACTTTGACAGTTAGTTTGCTTTGATGGAAGTGGCTGTTTCGATGAGGAGGGTCCCATTACACAAATCATGAACTGGTTTTATTATTCCTTTTAGGCCTCATAGTCATTTACGTTTGTACAAGCGGAAAAAGTTCCCACTCCTTTCATTTCAACACACATTTTATCACATGAGTTGTATTGAGTTGCATCATGTTATGTTCTCATTTACAACAGTTTCCTCATGAAAACTAGCCATCCCAGACCATTTGGTTGACTGGGAGGGAGCACCCTGGTTTCCCACTTTTCTTTCTTTCTTTCTTTCTTTTTTTTTTTACTTAAAAAAAGGAGAACGTGTTATAGTTTTCATCCTGGTTTAATGAAAACATGAGGCAATAGGAAAAAGATGGCCAATTTGAACAGAGTCCAGGATACCTTACCAAGGAAAATACGCATAGGGTGCAACAGATGCCTGCTACAAACTACTCTGTGCTCCAAGCATCCAGAGGTGTGGTAATACATCTTGCAAAAAGGACATCATGTACAGCTGTATGATAATCTTTAATGAGACATGACTTGTTTCATGGCCTACAGCTACATCCTCAGGTGGACACCCAAACAGAAAAAATCTGAAGGATTATCCATATGGTCCAGTGGACCCATGTCATAACATTACTATCACAAAACCCTAATAATGACAATCACTGAACACACAATACTTTAAGTCATTCAAGACACTGATGTAAGAAAGAAGGGATCCCCAACCTTCACTGGTAAAAAGGAGTTGCACGTCAAAAGTAGTCAGTTATAAAAGGGGCCAAACGGTGCATACATCATTCTCCATAAAAATGAGGAAGAACTGACAACCAATAATAAAAAAATATCGAACAGAGGAACCCTGGACAATAACCCATTGCAAACCGACGGTTTAAATACTTACAAATTATCCTGCACATCCTAGTGACAGCCCTCGCATACAGTTATCAACACACCAGTCTCACTGAGCATACAACAAAGCATTGGCACCCAGAGCATAGCACTTATGTCATGGCTGGCACTAAGAGTGCCACGAGCAATAGTTTAACCTCATCCCCTATACTTATACACAACCATACACTAAAACATAAAAGGGTCATTCAATAAGCAATGCCCCATTTTTTTTTTTTTTTTAAAGCCATTAATATACACAGACAAACGTCCTTGTTGGTGCTTCATATTTGATGTTTACTCTGCGTGGCAGTGTAGTTTCGAACCATTCTGGCAGATGGCAGGGCCATAGTACAGCATCAAAATGGTGCCTATATAGGACTCACGTTATAAGCAGCATGCTGTTATTGAATTCTTGTGTGCAGAAAAAGAAACCCTGGTCAACACCCATAAATGTATGTGCAGTGTATGATGATGCTGCCGTTGATAGGAGAGTAGCTGGGTGACGGGTAAAGAACGTTGCAACCTCAGGAAATGCAGAAAAAGAACTCCATGATCAGCTACGCTCTGGACGTCCTGTCACAGCCACTTCTCCAGACATCCTGAATCTTGCAGATGCCGTTATTCGTGTCGACCAGCGCATAACAACTTGACAATTGGCTCTACAGTTGTTGCTCAGAATTGGAAGTGTCTGCAATGATGGAGACTCTCGGATATTCAAAGAAGTGCTCACGATGGGTTCCATGAATGCTCACAGCAGATGTCACCCTCAGACTTCCATCTCTTTGGGCTACTTAAAGATTCTGTATGAGGAAAACACTTTGAAGATGACAAGAGCGTCAATCATGTAGTGAAAACATGGCTACGCCTAAGGGACAAGAGCTTTTACCAGCAGGCAATACATGTTCTTCCACAACATTGGCGTACGGCCATAGAGAGTGATGGGCACTACGTAGAAAGATAGGACATGGACATGACATGTTTAGTATTCTGTCACCAAATTCTGACAATAAATATGATTTCTGAGGAAAAAATTTTGGGCATTGCTTATTGAATGATCCTCGTACATGGCCCCAGACACAAGAGCATAGAAAAGAGAGCAAAAAAATTACATGTATTACCCCCCCCCCCCTTTTATCACTGTAGGTAAGATGATGATATAAACGCAATGCAAATTTACATTCAACACGTGGAACAGTTTGGTATGGGCTACTGCTCAGGCTCTCCCAATTCCATCTCTTTTATTACTGGTTGCTATAGACAATGAAACCAGTCATGTGCCATTAAAGATTATTGTACAGCTGTAGGTGGTGTTCTTTTGTCTAGATAAATGCTTGCTAATTAGTGTTTCACCACAACAGCCATATTCCACAGTCATGTAAGTGGTTGAGTGAAAGAGTAGGTGTTCAAGCAAGCACACTCACTCTCACTCACAGAACATATAGTATTAGAGAACAGTGTATGTTGACCAGCCCTCTATTCGGTAACGTACTTGCTTTATTTATCAAACAGATATACTACAGTGCCAAAAGCTTTTTTCCTGACTCAGTTTATTATTTCATCATAACTAAAGTGGAATCTTGGTAGCACACTTTTGAAAGGACTACAGACTTTGATCATCACAAACAAGAAATTGTACTATCGAAGAATATCTAATTTGGTAGTGATTCCATTTTCTTGTCTGTGAAAATGCAGAATTAAGGGTATCATATTTGGAGTAATATGGGACCTCACAATGCTGTACTTCCTGACATGCTATCTCAATAAATTATACTTCAAAATGTGCCTTTCCCATAACACATTTGGAGTATCACACCCAGAAACACTCAAAATTGTGTGTTAGTATACAAGACGCAAAAAGTGTTCACTATGGAGATACTGGCTCAACCCAACATATTGGACGAGTGCACATCTATCATAAGCCAATTAGAATGCAGGAAAGTCATGTGATGTGAGTGTGTAACTTCTAGTGCTCTAAATACATTGGGAGGGGGGGGGGGCAGATGAACATTTACACCTGGAAAGATGACATCGATTTTGATCTGATGACAGCATATGCCATCTGGGGGATAGAACATGTACTGCTAACAGTTTCAACTTCATCAGTCAACAAACAGCATACTGGCATACCATCCAGAGTGTCGCCTATGTCTACATGTTAATAGGGAATGTTCACAGCCAGAAGTCTCTGTATGATGCTAATGTGTAAAGCAAGCAGGCAAACACATGCCACAGAGATGCACTTGTGCTTCCTACAGCCACATATGCGAGTTTGAAAGGGGTCAAACTGTGGCCTTCTGAGTGGTGGGCTGGTCCTTTTGGAGAATCGACATACAAGAGGACGTGCAGCGAATATTGTGCAACAAAGCTAGTATCAGTCATCACGTGAACAGTCTTATATCTGTAAACGATGTTCTGGACGTTCACGCAACGCACCCACCCACCAGGACTGCCATACTGTAAGGACAGCAGTGGCAGTTCATACATCTACCACAGCACAGGTAAGAGGGCTTGTGAACACAGACATGTCAACACGAACTGTTGTGAAGCAGTTATTAGCAGTGGGACTACGGGTAAGCACACCTATAGCTTGTCTTCCACTCATGTCACAGCATCAACATACACAGCTTGACTGGTACTGTTGGTGTTTCTGGATGAGGCACTAACCAGCAAAGCGCTGGTACACGCAGAATGCTGTTAGACCCTTTCTTGCAACAGGAAGGTGATGTGATATTCCAACAGCATAATGCTCACGCACACACTGCCCATGAAACTCAATGTGCTCTGCAAGACGTGCAGCAACTTTCCTGGCCAGCATGATCTCCGGACTTGTCTCCAATCCAGCACATGTGGGATATGATGGGGCGAGAAGTGACTCGTGCGACTCGTTAACCAACAACTCTTACAACTATGTGAACAGGTCGAGCAGGCATGGCATAACATATCCCAGGACAGTATTCGTCATCTGTATGATTGACTGGGTGCCAGAGTCAGTGCCTACACCCGGCTAAGTCACATACTAATATGGGTGTTTCAGCATGGGTCGATACCTGGTACCTCAGAACTGCCTGTGTTACTGATCTGTAAATGTAATCATTTCATGTACTCCATATGCACTGTTGCAACAATAAATCTTGAGTGAATTGGACACCTATAAAAGGGTGTACTAATTTTTTCCAGCAGCGTGTGTGTGTACCTGGCATGTGATGCAGAAAAAATAAAACATGCTAAAATTGCAATTTTTTATCACACCTCTCAAAACAACCCAACATAGTTAATCTAGTATCTCTCCATTACTGAATCATAATGGTTAACTGAATAGGGATTGTTATTTCAATGAACTACCGATATGTCATACATCTTGTTTCTCTAACTACATTATAATTTGCTGCCACTGTTCAGCTGCAATTCCTTCATTTTTGGTGAGAGATCCACTGTATGTATCTGACGAAAACTAGCCTTCTTGAAGCTGTTTGAGACTGTGTTTTCTCCCATGTGGAATCCAGGCACTACTTGAAAAATACATAGCATCCAAAATCATAACCTTTCTCATCACAGCATCAAGACAGGCCAGCCACTTCTGTGCAAGAAACTTCTTGCATTTTTGTTTCAGGCATTTCATAATGCATTGGTCAGGTGTCTGAAAGTGGCTTGTACAGCTGGGAGGAAAAAACACTACATTTATATTATGTACACATGATGGATCTTGAGGATGCAACACATGCATGTCAATAAACAGGACGATTTTCTAATTTCTAACACCCAACCTTGCATGGCAGGCACACAAGATTTGTTCAAATATAGCTGTTGTTATCCACGTGTTTGCATTAGACGTATATTTACACAGAAATGTCCGCACATTTTTTAAGCATTGTGGACACTCTGCCTTTCCAATTATTAGTGGCACCACCTTTTCTATTCCACTTTCATTACAACATAACAAAACAGTTAGCCTCTTTTTACTTAATTTTCTGGTGTGTCATTTTTCTCCTCTGAACTCGAGGGTTTTATCGGGCAATAGATAAAAAAGAAGCCCACTTCATCAGCATTAAAAACACCATTGGGACTCTACGTTTCTACAACTGATGGAAGAATATTTTTTCATGACTGAATAGTGTCAATTTTTATGCTTCCAGCCCCACCTCAAACACATTTATATGCCAAATTACGTCCATTCTTGAACCTTTAGATCCAACCACTGGATGCTTAGAAATCTGCAAGTCCCAACTTTAATGCCAAATATATTGACTTAGCCATAAACCATAGTAAACATCAGCTGGAGTATTTGAAGCACAAGCTTGTTTCACTCACTCCAGGAACACATTTTCCACTTATGGAAAGTGACCATCACATACTCGTGTCCATTTGCTGTTGTCTTCTTCCAAACATGCTGCTTCAATTATTTTTCATTTACTCACTGGTGTATTTAACGTTGATGGAGGGATATTCAGCTTTCGTATGACATGTGAATTTTTGTCCACTTCCTGAATAATGTTCTACTTTTCTTTGTTAACAGTCTCACTGTCTTATTATCCATGACATACTGGTACATCATTTAACACAATAACTACCATGGACTGAGAATCAGTCAAATGCTAAATATGAACAAAGAACAGCAGTGACTGAGTTATGCATGATTCAGTTTATTGTTTGGCCACTACAGAAGTTGGAGCTACTGAGAAACTATACAATTTACTTCCACGCATCACTTCTACCATAGCAAATGATCTATATGACTTCTATAATTGCTGGCACTAAAGAGCACTATCTCCCTGCACACTTTGGCACCCCGTGGCCGCAAACATCCTACTTCCACCAGTCTCAGAACTCTTGGCAGCAAACACTGCAGTGGCCAAACAACACCAATACAACCAAATCTAAAGGTGCTAAGTGGGCAAGGAGAATGTACAGACTAGTCATTTAACACCCATTTAAAGCAACTGGAACTGGCTCTTCCAAAAGTGGACTTACTATGCGGGAAAACATGGTAGTAACGAACGTACTTACAAGATTCTATTGTAGTTAGGTTCAACATTGTGGTCATTTTAAAGTGATACAGATGTACATGCATGAGTAATTTTTGTAATGAAACAAACCATCTCGTGCAAATATGTGACCAACACTCAACTGGACTAACCACATCAGTCAACCATACAGGCAAACAGAATCAGAACAAGTACCATGAGTATGGCACTTGCGTGTTAGATAAAGGTGAAATAAATGTTACAATATTCACTTCTTCAGAAAAACATAGGAACAGGTAGAATTGTTCATGCTGTACCTCCACCCTTTTAACTGGAGTGCATGTCATATATGTATGACTTGAAAATGTTAACAAGGCTGATACTAACTATTTGTGACACAATAATAAACTAGCAACCTATGTAGCAGTAGAAATGATTGTATCCTTTGCCAGATTGTTGAAGGTTGTGGAACACAGCAAAACTAAATTTATACAACCAAAATGACTCTAATAATGTCTTTCATCAATTCTGAACCAAAGATAAATCACTCTTATTTCAGCTCCATGAACAAGTACAGTTAAGTTCACAAACCCATCAACACAGTTTGCTAAAAATCAACACTATACAAAGAAGAGAAGCCTATCAATTCAACAGACAACTGCTCCACTCTGTCATCTAGGGAGTAAATAATTTTTGCGGATGTGAAGCAATAAAACTATTATTATTTTTATGTTGGAAAAAGCTAAACTATACATGGTAATAACAAGTGTTAAACTTACCAGCCATCAACAGTGAGCCTCGCCATCATGTAACGAGTGCCCCTCTGTTCACGGCAAGTATATATTGTACGCCGAAATCTTCCCTCATCCGGAAACCAAGTTTCTACAATATGAGTTTCATTAATCATTATGTCTGCATCTATATTCGCAGTATTTATCCATTCACCAGAGAAATTCTGAGGTAGTCTGCACCCTGGTTCCACCACTTCAGCCTTTACTGTTGAGTAATAGCTATGTTAGTAACAACATATGGAAAGTATATAGTTCTGAAATATTTATTCAAATCAGAATTATTAAATTTTGTGGAAATATTAACTACGGCTAATCAAAAAATTCTTAAGCTTACAGCATTGCCAGAAATCTGAACATAAAATCTGTGTGTGAGTACAAAAAAAAACAATAATGATATTTTGACAGTACTGATAGAAAAATGCCATGAGTCACATTATGGAATAAGTGGTGAGACGTTCAGGTAACAACCCCCCCCCCCCCCCCCCCCCCCTTCTACTACGAGTTCTAGGAAGCAGAAGGTTGCTTTACACCCCAACATAACAGTCAATGACATACATTCAACAAATATTATGATTTCCATTCTACAGTTCGATTTTATTATAACGATTTTTTTTTTGATAAGTTTCTATGACAGACTGTTGTTGGCACCGAGTTCCTACTGAATAAATATCAATTAAAGTACAAGCAGCTGCCAGGATAGGAATAGTTGTATTATGGAGTGTAATGACTTTGCAAGGTCATACAAACTCAGAATACTGCCTTAGGGGAACACACTGGCAGTCTTGTAAATGTGAGTTATTGGTTAAATTTTTCTGCCTCAGGTCACACAAATGGCATCAAATTACTGATTTCAAATTCTTAGCAATTCATAATCAGTTAAGTTCAATACATTACACAGTAACTTGTCAAAGTACAGATGAACAGGCCCAATGAGGTAATACCTTTGTGACATATTAACACTGATTAACCACTATCTATGATTGACTGTTTTACAGCAGTGAAAGTAATTAAGGCACACAATAGTATGTGGTACTTGTACACGAAGCTGGCTACACATAGGTACACTTGCATTTGAAACATCTTTAGTTTGTGGAAATTTATCATAAACTGCAGTGTACGTTGTAAGGACTGCAGGAGTAACTGAAGTGATGACATCACACTTGGCAACAGTGATAAACACTACTTCGCAGTGACTGAAATTGCCAAACACTCTCTATACTTTGCAGCTTCTCTCCCTCCTCATACAAATCACTGGCCTTGAGAGGCTGCATACATTAACACACTAATGTGTTTTAAAAGTTTTACATCACTGTTGTCTGCCATTAATGAACAATCTTCCACAGTGTAAGGATTTTTTTTTTGTCACTCACTAACTGCATGATACTGTTATTTTCAAAGCAGGACAATAAAGAATTTTCCATCTTTGAACTAACTCATATTTTGCCAAAGAAGCAATGTGACTGAACTGTAGAAACCTATTAGGCACTCAACAACATTAACAACAAAAAAGTTCCAATATTTTACTCTCATTGTGGAACTGGCAGCAGTAACTAGACTGGTGCAGTATGCTTACTACCTGAGCCCCCACCTTATTCTGTTACTCGCTCCTGTGAACGTGAGCGCGTTATGCAGATCTTGTTGTGACTCTCATCCAACTAGAAAAGTCTTTACTGAGTTTAATGAAGGCGATGTTGGCCCGATATATTCGACGATGCCCTTTGGCTACACTGACTAAAGGATTCTTCTAAGAAATAGCAAATTAATATAACCTGAAGATGCTTAAAAAAGGCGAAACACATAGTTAAAAAATAAAAAACTAAAATTGCAACCAAGACTGTTTTTAACCAATACTATCCTTAATTGTTACTTCTGGAATCAGCTAATTTTCCAAATACCAAACTCCCTTTTTTAAATAATGCAGCCCTACCCACCAAAATGCCCCTCATTATTATTCTGAGAACACGAACACACACACACTCTTACCTGCTGTAACACGGAGTCTCTCTGGACTCTTCTCCACTGTCTTCAGAGTGTTACACTCCGCTGTAATTGACACACCAATATATAGATCATCATCCCTATTTTTTAGGAAACACCTGTACTTCTCATCTTTCCTGGATTCTTTGGTATTAGCCACTGCAAAGAAGTGGTTTTTGTCCACAAACCAGTCACCTAAACAACTGTACTCAACAACTGAAACAAAAGAAGAAGACCGTTAAGAACAAAATGAGTGAAGCTGCAAAGTCAAGAGCATACCTTTTAAAAAGGCCCTCTCAAAAGTTAACTTTAAACCCTTTTGTGAATGAATACAAACATTATTAAGTATGCACTCTATACTTAAAAATCAGTGTGATGATATTACACTTCAACCAAAACATGGTTTGAATGATTCCAACAATGACAGAGGATTATTATTTAAATACAGAAATGTAGACCTACACCAGCAGGAACTTCCTCTTCAATACTTTGTTTAAAATAAAATATCAACACAATTGCAATTAAAATAAATGTGTTTGTTGACTAGCCCATTTTATTGAGTTCAGTATAAAATAACTTAGTCAAATGAGTCCAAATACACTGTATTTGCTACTAGTGGAGTTCTCAAGGTATATCAGATTATTTTTGTGGAAATTCTCTAAGGACTAAAGTGATAATGACTTACATAAAACAGAACTCAAAGACCTAGATTTTTAACCTGCACACCTGCCTGGTGTCAACAATCACAGGAGCATTCATAAACATAATATTAGAAGGAGAAATGATTTACACCACAAAAAGTGCGCCCTGTCTCCAACTTACATTCCTATCTTATAAATGACTCCTGCATATTGTGAGTATGTGTTACACCCCCCCCCCCCCCCCCCCACACACACACACACACACACACACACACACACACGGCACTCAACTGATCCATCACATCTGACTGATACCACAAATCGAAGCTGCATAGGTATTAACAAAATTCTCCAAAGTGCTATTTAGATATCATGCCAATCTTTCTGATGGCCTAATTGAGCATGTGGTCATATTTCTGCTGATTCTACACTGGGATGTTATAACACTTGATGCTGCTAGCTGGCATGACATAGGTCTCACATTTGATAAACACTTCCTGTCATTACTTGTTATTTAGCATTTGAGAGTCCATGAAGATACCAGAAACATATTACAGAAAAGTTTGAATCATTTGAGGTTTTGTATACACTTTAGTAATGTCCAATGTGAAAGTAACTTAGCTCTGTCTGTGCTTTTTGTGTGGAGGTTGTGTAGCACACCTCCAATTAATATTATTGTGTTTGCTTTCACTGACAAGCTCCTGTCACAATATGACAGCTGTGAAAAGTAACATAATGAGCAGCTGTGGTAGATTTGGGCCATTGGTATGCAGTGTGAACTGATGCTATGCTGCTCTCTCAGTGTGGTGTTTTGTCAGTATTCCTTCAGCTCTGCGTGTAGTAATAGCTAGCTGCAGTGGTAGCAGGTTGGGTCCATGCAGTGTCAGGTCCATACAGCAGGAAGGGGTGGCACCATGTTGATGTTGGAGTGGCAATCTCAATCAGTTACTTGGGACATTGCATTGTGACCAAACCGCCAGTAATGGTTAAATGCTGCAGGATGACCAGGCGCCAGCCGGTCACACGTCTTACAATGGTTTACAGAAACTATTGTCCCTTATTACTCGAGGCATGCCACAACCATGCAGGTTTAAATAATGTTGGCACACATGGCACTGACTGGCAGTCTTTGCTACTGTCTCTTCACATTGCACCATATGTGGCAGTAATTGCTATTAAAATATATAGAACACATTATGACAATTGTTCTTATTTTACACAATATGCTTTATTGTCTGAATCACATTACAGTTCTTAACTATTACTAAGCTCCAGATGAAAGTGGTGCTGAAAAAGAAGAATGAAATGAAATGAGGAAAATAAAGCTTGGTTGTGTGTGTGTGTGTGTGTGTGTGTGTGTGTGTGTGTGTGTGTGTGTGTGTGTGTGTGTGTGTGTGTGTGTGCGCGCGCATGCACGTGGAAGGGGTGGGGGATTAGTTCAAAATATGTACTACAGGGAAAAAGGAAGCTACCAATAACAACAAAAAGTAAATGAAATTAGTATAACAACACTCATGGTTCTTCTATATTATCTGTATTTGGTAAGGAGACAATCGGGCAATTCCATATCCAGAGGCACTACGCCACTCCCAGCACTCTGAGTCAGACCCTGAAGCCTTGGCCTCCTCCTCACACTTTGCCACATCAACTTTCAGGTTGTTTATTATTCTGCAAATTGTGTGTCATACACTGCATGAGCTTGTGGTCCCCTCCGTTGTTTCACACTTCAAACCCAGGTGGTGCAACGTCTTTCGTTCATCTGTTGGTGGCACACAGTGCACAAATTTTAGTCCTGGAATGTATGTGCAAAAACTGAGGTCATGTCCCTTCCAAATAAAGTTCTGAGATCAGAAGACCAGTGCTAAAGCATAATTTCTATTTTCTTACACTTTGCTCTGTGGGCCTTAAGTGTCACAGTCCTGTTTGTATGACTTCATACAAGCTATAACGTCTTAAATAAACTCTCTCCGCATTGTCTGTGATGGTCTGATCAACACACCGAATCATGCATCTGTCACTGTCCCTTTAATTGAATCTGCTAAGGTGATCTGAGTATGATCCATTATCAAGAGAATCAGAGCCATCGTAGACGAAGGATAAACAGTGCTTTATACACAAATCCCACTTAATCATATGTAATTGTGTGCTTACATTCCATACTTTATTTTACAAGGACGTCTGGGTTAGGATTTTATGTCCCAAAACTTGTCATGCCATGAAAAAACATCTATATGAAGTAGTTGTGGAGCAAAATTTCATATCCAAAAAATATCTGTACAATTTAACAATCATGGCTTTTCTACTGTTGTTGCATTTTTAAAATAATAATAATAATCTCTGTCTCCTTGGTATCCCATATTGAATGATACCCTCAATTCACAGACAGATTATGCATGGCAAAATTTGGTCTTTACAGTAGTTCCAACTCATGATTGTCAAGATTTGAAGCTTTTCCTTTCTTTCATTTTATAAAGCCTAAAGGATCTCCTCTTAGTAAAAGCACTACTGTGTTGTTTTTGTATGGCTGCTTCATCTCTCTCTCTCTCTCTCTCTCTCTCTCTCTCTCTCTCTCTCTCTCCCTCCTTAATTATCTTGATCATATATAGGAATTAAAAGAGTCCAGCAGGCATTCAGCTGGGTTCTCCTATAGTTTTATAAGTGCTTCTCTCTCTTCGAATAGTATGTAATCTGATGATCTCCAAGAAAACTTTATGTTGTAATCCTCCTGGGTTTCTATTGAACTGTGGACTCGTGCACCTGAACCACAGTTCAAATCTAGTTTCAATACTGCCCCCCCCCCCTCCCCCCGCCCAAAAAAAACCTCCAAATTTGAAGGAATATGATTTGGTTCAAATGGCTCTGAGCACTATGGAACTTAACTTCTAAGGTCATCAGTCCCCTAGAACTTAGAACTACTTAAACCTAACTAACCTAAGGACATCACACGCAACCATGCCCAAGGCAGGATTCGAACCTGCGACCGTAGCGGTCGCGCGGTTCCAGACTGTAGCGCCTTTAACTGCTTGGCCACCCCGGCCGGCGAATATGATTTATCCCGAGAATCTACTACAAATTCCATCTATGATGAAAATGGAACCAGGCTGAACCCTGCCATAGAATGTTGGCTGTACTGTCACAATCTTTTTTTTTTCTTTTTTTTTTTCAAATCTTGTTTGTTTCTTGTGGTTCCCACTGTCATTATATACAAAACACTGACTCATTCAAAGAAAGAAATGCAGTTACAAACACCTGTTCTCAGCATTTCACGAAACCATGGAAATTCTACGAGGGTCACTCCAAAAGAAATGCACACTATTTTTTTTTTTTTAAATCCATCTTTTATTCTACATGTTTTAAAGTTTTACAGTGTGTAGATACATCCTTTAGGAACAATATTTTCATTTGTCCACATAATTTCAATCCCTCTCAACTGCCTTACGCCATCTTGGAACCAGCGCCTGTATACCTGCACGATAAAATTCTGGACCAACCTGTTGGAGCCACTGTTTGGCAGCGTGCACAAGCAAGTCATCATCTTCAAACCTTGTTCCACGAAGAGAGTCTTTCAGTTTCCCAAAGAGATGATAGTCACATGAAGCCAGGTCAGGAGTGTAAGACGGGTGGTTCAGTGTTGTCCATCCGAGTTTTGTGATCGCTTCCATGGTTTTTTGACTGACCTGTGGTCGTGCATTGTCGCGCAACAGCAAAACATCCTGCTTTTGCCGATGTGGTTGAACACGACTCAGTTGAGCTTGAAGTTTCTTCAGTGTCGTCACATAGGCATCAGAATTTATGGTGGTTCCACTTGGCATGATGTCCACAAGCAAGAGTCCTTCGGAACTGAAAAACACCGTAGCCAAAACTTTTCCAGCAGAAGGTGTGGTTTCAAAATTTTTTTTTCTTGGGTGAATTTGCATGATGCCACTCCACTGATTGCCTCTTCGTCTCTGGTGAAAAATGAAGAAGCCATGTTTCATCACTTGTCACAATTCTTCCAAGAAATTCATCTCCACCATTATCGTACTGTTCCAAAAGTTCGCTGCATACCGTTCTTCTTGTTTCTTTGTGAGCCACTGTCAACATCCTAGGAACCCACCTGGCACAAACCTTTTTTAATGCCAACACTTTCAGTATTCTGCAAATACTTCCTTTCCCTATCCCAATGTAGCGTGACAATTCGTTCACTATGATGTGTCTGTCAGCATTCACCAATTCATTAACTCTCTGCACATTGGAGTGTGTGCGGTATGTGGCCTGCTGCTCTGCGAGGACAATCCTCAATATTGCCATGCCCGCTTTCATCATGTAACCTGCTTGCCCACCGACTAACTGTACTGCGATCGACAGCAGCATCTCCATACACCTTTTTCAACCTCTTGTGGATGTTTCCCACGGTCTCGTTTTCACAGCACAGGAATTCTATGACAGCACGTTGCTTCTGACGAACGTCAAGTGTAGCAGCCATCTTGAAGACATGCTGTGACGGTGCTACTCACGGGAACAGGTTGAACTAAGTTTGCAAAAAACCGGGAAGGATGTATCTGCACACTGTAAAACTTTCACACATGCAGAATGAAAACTGTATTTTTACAAAAATAGTGTGCATTTCTTTTGGAGTGACCCTTGTAAACTCACATAGGTTCAATAGCTTTTAATCACCTTCCTCATTTTATGGTAACATATTATACCAGCAGAAATGAAAACCAGGTATTTCAGAAGTACAAACCTCCATCAAAAGTCTGTTCCATGCCAGGACATTTCTTATAAGTTATATTAAATTTCTGATTTGTGATGAGAAACTGTGTTCCAGCAGTTTGACAGGAACGAATCTGAGCATCTGGATGATCGCATTCTCCAGTGAAACGAAAGCGATTCTGAAAACAGTGAACAAAATTGTACTTCAATCATCTTAATACAAATTTTAAACAACTGCATGTAATTTAGAGCGTATTTCCAAAACTGACACATCCTACTTGCTTTACAAAATGTCTGCCAATTTCTGAAACATGATAGCATGTTTCCATAATGTAACATCCAAGAAGTGAAAGACAACATTCCAGGTAAAAATCAAACAATAGAAGATCCAGGATGGAACGTAGCAAAGTTACGAAAAGGAAAATTACTACTCACCGTATAGTGGAGACACTGAGTCGCAGATAGGCACAACAAAAAGACTGTCACAAATAAGCTTTTGGCCAACAAGGCCTCTGTTGAAAATACACACACACACATACACGACTAAGGACTCTGGCAGTGGAAGTGTGGCTTCAGCTGCCAGAGATTGCTTCATGTGTTGTGTGTGCGAGGTGTGTTTGTGCAAGCACGCATACGCAGGGGTGTGTGTGTGTGTGTGTGTGTGTGTGTGTGTGTGTGTGTGTGTGTGTGTGGTTTTTGTCTATTTTTGACAAAGGCTTTGTTGGCTCAAAGTTTATTTGTGACACTCTTTTTGTTGTGCCTATCTGTGACTCAGCATTTCCGCTATATGGTGAGTAGCAACTTTCCTTTCCAAAATATTGTCACATTGCAGGTAACATATATTGTTGTACAAGGGCTAATGGTTGTTAATATTCCAAGTTGTCTGTGATGTGTGTGTTATTGGTTTCAGAATTTTATTATACGCTATACAAGACCCACAACTGTAACATAAATTAAACAATTTATGAAGTCCATGTACATATTCCCTATAGCAACACAAATGCTGAGAAAACTGCTCAATGTTGGCGCAATATTATATTCAGATAAAATATCTGAATGGGTATTTGTCAGATAGTCATTACAATACTGTTTCAAATGGCAAAATAATAATACTATTGGCTCTGGAGAGCAAAACACTTCTTTCTTGAACATGTGTGCACTGCCACCCCCTCCCCTACACACACACACACACACACACACACACACACACACACACACACACACACACTCTCTCTTTATGTATTTTTTTACTGTAACATTAAAAGAACTTTTGCACAAAGAACTATTGACACCTAGAAAATAAATTTGCTGAGATGCTAATTAGAAGCACTGTTGAGGGATGAGCCTATTCAGTCATCAACTTGCAGTGGAGAAAAAAATCTTAGGGGAAAAGTGCCTTAAATGACATAGTTGGGTAAAATGACACAGTGGCTGCTTCTCTCATATAGCTCTAGTGACGTCTGTTTTGAACATCCTAACATATTCAAATGTTGACTCATCTGATACCCTGTAAATGGCAGATGTGTATATCAAACATTCTGTATGCCAATGAACAAAAAGTGGAAAGAAGGTTGGCTGAATTTATTTTGTTAGCCTTTTATACTGAGGTGACAAAAGTCATATGATAGTGATCTGCACACTTACAGATGGCAGTCATATTGCATACACAAGATATAAAAGGGCAGCCATTTGTACTCAGGTGAATCATGTGAAATGGTTTATGACGCAATTATGGTCGCATGATGGGAAATAACATACTTTTAGTGTGGAATAGTAGTTGGAGCTAGATGCATGGGATATTCCATTTTGGAAATTATCACTGTGTCAAGAGTGTGCCAAGTATACCAAACTTCAGGCATTACCTCTCACCACGGACAATGCCATAACTAATGGCTTTCACTTAATCACCAAGAGCAGTGGCGTTTGCACAGAGTTGTCACTGCTAACAGACAAGCAACACTGCATGAAATAACTGCAGATATCAATGTGGGACATACAACAAACATATCCATTGGGACAGTATGCCAAAATCTGTCATTAATGGGCTATGGCAGCAGATGACTGGTGCAAATATCTTTGCCAACAGCACAACAGTCCTTGCAGTGCCTCTCCTGGGCTCATGACAAGCCACACATGAAAAATGAGACTCTAAATCAAGGAAAAAATTTTTTCCAAATCTAAGCCACTCCTGAAATTTGAGACTCGAAATTCAAGGTGAGAGAAAAGTTTTAGACCACCCCTCCAAATCGAAACAAAGTTGGTCCATTGTAACATGAAACACAATTGAGGTCGAATAGATGAAGATACAGATACAGTAGTTTGGTTCAAGCCGTAAGCTTAACAGTTAAGCTTTACCAAGTAGCCATTGCTATGTGCCAGGCACTCTGTCCGTATTTATATGGGTACCATTCCTTTTTCGCGTGCTTCGTCTGGTCTGAATCGATTGCTTATTTTGCTTTGATCTGATAAGTGCCTTTCTCTTTGTTATAGGTGTTTACATCACTCTAAGCTGAAAATGCATTATTTTACTGTGTCATGCATTGTTTGTCGCATTCTGAGTGTTTATGACCTGTCGCCGCTCGTGGCACAGCTTGCTTTTGTGTGCGCTACCGCGGCTTATAACAAAATATTAAAAAACAGAGGAATTGTCTCATAAGCGAAACAATGGCAAGAGACTGCTATTTGTTGTTACACTGCTCCTTTTTTTTTTTATAATGATCAACAAGAACCAAATAATAGACTGTGTATGAGGTAAGATGTTCTGAACGAGAGTTTAGCGAAAATTTTTCTCCGTTTGAAAATCTTTGCAGATGCCTCTTTAGTACATTACATTCTGCACAGGAATTAGAGTCATCTTAGATTTAAAAATCTAGTCAGTTGCAGTGCTTCATTTCTGACTGTATCACTATCCAGCATAAGAATAATACGAATATGAACATGACACAATATGTATATTCTTCCAAGTTTGCTGTTGTCTCACTCTAGTTTCGTAGTTTATTAGGCAGATAGGATTTAAATGAGATAGCAGCAAACACAAAAGAATACATGGCATAATGTTTACATTCTTCTACCTTTTCTTTTAATTTATTTACTGACGCAGAGGTTTTGGCGCCAGTATTTTTCTTTGTGCCTGCAAAGCATGTCTGTGTAGCGCTACATATATTCGATGGCAGAAGTTAGTTGTGGCAGCACCTACCAACATTTTTTCAGAACTTCTGCTTACTTTGCACTCGATTCTAAGCCGCAGTCAGTTTTTTGGATTACAAAAACTGGTAAAAAAGTGCAGCTTAGATTCGAGTAAATACGGTAGATGACTCCTGATTTCAGTTGGTAAGAGCTGATGGTAGGGTTCGATTGTGGCACAGGCCCCACAAAGTCATGGACCAAGTTGTCAATGAGGTGGTGGTTGTGGCACCATAATGGTGTATTTACATCAAATATACTGTGTCCTCTTGTCCAACAGAACCAATCACTGACAGGAAATGGTTATGTTTGTCTACTCAGAGACCATCTGCAGCCACTCATGGACTTCATATTCCCATACAACATTGGAATTTTTATGGAAGACAATGCACCATGTCATTGGGCCACAATTGTTCATGACTGCAATTTGGCGTAGCACGTGTGTTTTGCTGTAATATCTGTATTTTGGTATAAATTGGTGAAAATAAATTACTTGGTGTTCTGAAGAACTTTCTGGACAATTTGAGCAAATAATTTGGCGATCCAGGTCCCTCAATATCAACCCTATCGAACACTTATGGGACATAATCAAGATGTCAGTTTGTACACAAAATCCTGCACAGGCAAAACTTTTGCAATTATGGACAGCTATAGAGGCAGTATGGCGCAATATTTCTGCAGGAGACTTCCAATGACTTGTTGAGTCCATGCCACATTGAGTTGCTGCGCTACACTGGGCAAAAAGAATGTCCAAAATGATATTAGGAGGTATCACATGACTTTTGTAACCTCAGTGTAGATACAACTTCACATTTGGTGTTAGGTTCCTTTTATTTCAAATATATCAAATAGCACTAGCCATTTGTTAACGCATTTACTAGTATTATTATTCATTTCATCACTTTATTTTTCTTTGCTTAACCTATCATTTTGTAACAAACTGCATTGTTGGATAAAATGGCTGACCATGAGTAAGGATAAAATGATATAGTGTGTCACTTTAGCCTGAGAAATTGATCTAATAAAAATTCATTTCAGTAGCATTACTAATATCATAACCATAGAGCTTGTCACCCAATTCTCACCAAACACACTTTTCCCCAGATGATTGGGATGTACATTAGAAAGACTACACACCAGTCATGGGATGAAGAAGCCATGCAAAGGGCCATTAACACAGTAAACAAGAGGGAAATGGGCTGTTCAAGAGCAGCCAAACTATTTGGTGTATTGCAAGTAACTTATAAGGCATGTCACAAATTGAAACAAACAAATTATGGGTGTTAACAAAGGATTAGGCAGGTTTCAATCTACATTTGACCAGGGATTAGAGCAGGAAATAGTCTGTCATTTAAAGCTGTTCTGAGTCTTGTCTTCAATACTTTGAAAATGGCTGCAATGTTTACAGGATAGTAGACAAATAAGACAGCCAACCTGTTGCAATAAATGGTGGTTTTCAATTAACTTTAATCATGGTTTCAACAGATTTAAACCCATTTTCTTCAGGAGGACAAGAAACAAACTTCAAACTTCACATTAGCAAACAGTCAGTTAGTAAAGTGATCTAACATCTCCACATGAAATGTGTTGGCAACGATCTGTACATCCATTTGTAAAAGTTAAGCCCCTAAAATCAAGGGCTTGTCACATCAATAAAATCAATCATAAAATGCCAGACCATGTTAAGAGTTGGCATGTAGATGTGAGAAGCCCTTGATTTCAGGGTAAAGAGCACCTATGGGAATTCTAGGTACGGCACAAGAAAGCGACGAATGACGAGGAATTTTTCTCAAGTGGCTGAATAATTTCATTAGTTTCATTAAGGCAATCAAAGATGATAAAGTGTTGCTAATTGCTGATGGCCACTCAAGTCACAAATATGATAAGGTGCACGAATGTGCCAAAGAAAATGAAGTTTTTCTATTTTGCCTACCACCCCACTGAACTCACCTATTTCAATTGTTTCTTGGCCCATGAAGACCTATTATAAACAAAAAGCTTCAAAGTGGCTGAAAAGAAACCGGGGACGAATAGTAAATCAGTGCCAAGTGAGATCTTTGTCAATGCAAATGATGAAGCAGTATGTGTGGCTAATGCGAAGAGTGGATTTACTAAGGCAGGCCTTTGGTTATTAAACATGGTTGCTACTGAAGAACATCTGTTTGTACTGGCTCAGACAACAGCTTTAAGCATGTACAGTCTTAAAAAAATTCACCTGCAGCTAGACATGATAAAGAATGTCAAGAGGACAGTCTTCCTGGATGTTCACATGCTTTATGGGATATTTCATCACTGAAGAGGAATCTGCTCCCCCAACCAACTTCCAGAGTCCTAAAAGAGATAGCCCTAAAAGACTTGAGATATCAACTGATGAAATGTTTCCAGTTCAATTAAAAAAGGACCTGCTGATGCCACTGACTGTATTTTCACTCTCTTTAACGAACTTCACGAGAAAATATCCTTTACCAGTGAACTCGAAAAAAAAAAGGCCCGTCAATTGAATTTTCTTGACTTGACGCTTACAGTAGAAGAAAATAAAATCTCATTTAATGTTTTTCGTAAAGAAACATATACCAATCAGATCGTACCTGCATCTTCCATGCGCCCACAATCTCATAAAAATGCTTTCTTTCACTCTGCTATTCACAGAGCTACTTCTATCTCACTCTTAAAAGAAAAATTCGATGAAAAAATTAATTTAATCAAAACAGTAGCAGTTAATAATGAATACGAACCTGTCACAGTGGATGACATCCTTAAAAAGAAAACTGTTAAAAGAGTTACTACACTCAGCAACTCATCATTGAACGCAACATAAAGAAGTTTTTTTCTATTCCTTTTTTGGGGACCATTTCCTATCAGATACAACACCTTCTTCGTAATAAAAACAACTGTAGTGTTGTCTTTTCAACCAATAAAACTTTGAAGAAAATTGAAACTATGATGTCTGTAAGATTTTCTGTGACACCTGCTCTTCTTACAAAATAGTACAAACAGGACGTGCCTTTACAGTCAGATACAAAGAACATCTTTTAAGAAAAAATGGCACTAGCACCCAAAATTTGTCTTTTGCCGACCACCTTCTGATTACAGGTCACACGCCTAAAGCTGTTCACGATATCAACATTTTGCACACCGGGACGAAAGGGCGTAGATTAGATATTTTCAAAGAATTAGAAGTTTTTAAACTTCCTTATCGAAATGATGGCCTCATTCTTAATCAGCAGCTACAATTAAGTAATAAAAGCTTCTTCAACAGTATAAGGCCGTTACTTGATATTTGATTTCGTTTTCCCTCGTGCAGTTACCTGTTTTTTCTATCTAAGTCAGCCCATAATTTTTTGTTTATTAAATAGTTTATATTGACTGCATTTCATGTTATATTGTTATTCAACACGCTGAGTTATTCAGCTCCCTTTGTACTCCTACAATGGAGTTTTCAGCCTTAAAACTGTACTTCTAAGCTCTTACGTAGACAAAACGTTACCAGATAAAATGTTGCCTTTTACTTCAGGTACTAAATAATGTTCATCATAATATTCAACTGTCTATATTTTGAATGTTAAGTAGCCTGTTTGTATTTGCGGCTACTAGATGGCACTCTTGGTGTAATGTTCACCTGCCTGCAATTGCTAACGTGAGCGCCTCAGCCTGATGCTACCTGTAGCGCGACATGTGTGAGCAGCCCATAGCAGCTTCCCTTTCACCTATTTCAAAATTTTGTGACTACAGCTTTATTGCTTGATATTTATTTTATATGTGACATGTAATACTGTTTCTTTCTTGTACTGTTAGCCAGTACTTACACTTATATAAAAAAAAATTTCCCGTATTTATAGGCCAGTTTGAATGTTTTACTTCTGATGAAGGTACTCATAGTAGTGTCAAAACCTACATCAAAATGACTTAATTTTTGTGACTGAGGGCTGTTATTGCTTTAATTTTACTTTGTTAATGGTCGCTGACCACGCAGCCTTGTTTAAAACTTTATGTTTCCAGTTCCTTCAGCAGGATCATGCTCATCAAGGAAATACAAAACAACTCGGGCTGCTTCAAACCTTCTGGACATCAGTCCCAACATCAAGCTTCTAGAAGAGAAAGTGCACCAGAAAAAATTTGCTGAGGAATGCTGGTCAACTAGACAAGCTCATAAAAGAATAGAGCTCGGCAGTGCAGAAGCCTATACCTCAGATCCCAGCGCAAATGGAGATGACAATGTTTGTATACACTTCAATGATATATTCTGCCATTCAAAGACAGAGGAATCACAGATTAAGTGTGCTCGATGTAAGATGTGGGCTCACAGTGAGTGTTCTGATGTCTCAGCAAGGGTTAAGAACTTTGTGTGCGATCTATGTAAGCCATAGAAACATGTACAAGGATATGTATTAAACTTTCAAAGAGTGTGCTGCTTAGTGTATTCACTTTTTTATGCAATTTGTGAACTGTGTCACCCACACAGTAAGTATAAAATGACACACTGGCATAATTTCTTTCTTTAACGTTTTTTTAATAGTGTAGTTTCATGTTATCATGTCCAGGTTTTAGTAAGTCGTGCAATAAAAATAATGCTGACATTTTTAGAAGAAAAAGCAAAAAATAAAAAAATAGTATGTCATTTTAAATGCTTTTGCCCTGTACCTTATGATTTTTGTCTGTATTTCCAATATGAAAATATATTTATGTCTTCAAGATCAACGTACAATATTTGAATGAATTACCCTGTTGCTTTTCAAAATTACAGTTTGGTAGTTTTGGTACAGTACATAAATTACGCAGTAAATGGTAAGATTACACTGTTGGTAGGGGAAGAAATGTAAATGAATGTATGCAAGAGAAACTTGGGGTTGATGACTTCTCTTTATTTCTTTATTTGTTTGTTTTTCACATAATTAGAACCACACATTACTCAGTGTTAGTTCATCATGCATCTGATATCCTTATGACACATAAATTGCATTTTACAAGCAAAAAAAAAAAAAAAAAAAAAAAAAAAAAAAAAAAAAAAAAAAAAAAAAAAAAAAAAAAAAACTGCTGATTGCGCAACTTCTGCACTTTTATGTAACAAAAAGCAATTACTTTTGATTCAAGTACAGTTTAGAAGCAGAAGTGAAAAAAATTGTATAATTATTATTTTTATTTTGGACTCAGTGGAATGCTCATCATGATCAAAGGTAAGAGTTTCCTGTTATTATTGCTAAGTGTGAAAGTTTTTTTTTTTATGAATAACAAAAACATGTTTTACGGAAGCTCAATGAAGTATTGAAGTAATGTTAGATTATTATTGTTGCTATTATTATTATTATTATTATTATTATTATTATTATTGCTGCAACATCACCCTGTTTCACATAATAAATCAACAATTTTTTAATAAAACCTAAATTAAACATTGACAATTTCAATTTTGCTATAAATACTGTTTATTTTTAAGTAACAGACAGGAGGATAACTATGTAGAACAAAAATGTTCCATAGGTTATGTGGCCCTTTATATACCCTCACTCACTTTCTAAACGGTTCACCACTTCTGATTTCTAGGGGGATCTACTAAAACACTGATCACATGGTTTTGATAGTAATTGACCAAAGCTACTAGGAAAACCACTCTAGTCTATGTTTATTTCTAATAGCCTTAAGTTACATTTCAGGAGAGATTGGTCACCTAGCACAAGTTCTTCTATTTGATGTCACTTTGGTGACTTGTGTCAATGTTGTTGTTGTTGATGATGATGATGATGATGATGATGATAAGAACACAAACACCTGTCCCCGAACAAGGAAAATCTTTGACCCAGCCATGAATCGAACCTGTGACCTCAGGATCTAGAGGCAACAATGCCAACCACAAGCTGTGTAGCGTTAACAATTAATATTCACAGACTTGAGTCATATCATCACAGGAGAATTATTAGACCTGGTTCTGATCAAAGGCTCAACGTCATCACAACATACACTTGTCTGTGTGCTGGAGAGTTCAAAAGTTGATTTGGAATAATGTAATCTCACTGATTTCTTTGCAATTTAATAGTTACTCGCAATTGAATTCATTGACTTTATGGCAGCATGTGCACACATATGATGAGAAACACAAGCTATAACCATTCAAGAAACTCAAATAAAATACGGTGCTCCTCCTTCATGTTTACACTACCAGTCTATCATCTATTTACAGTTATTTACAATCTCCCTGTACTAATTTAAATCACAACCAGGCAACATTTCTAACAGTTTTTAATTGAACACATCACCATTTGATTGTATTGTTGTTTATTTAATTATGATCCATATTTCTGTCTTTCATGCCATTTTCAAGTGATTGAATTTATATCATTAATATATATTGGAGGACATCAAGCTCAAAATTGGCCACAGATTAAGAAAAGTATTTGTTCCCCACGAAATGCCAGATGTAAAATAATCATCTTTTAAAGAGATCAGTAAATAATAGTGGGAGCATGTCATATTTAATTAAAAAGGTTTACTTTGGTATATAGAAGATCAGCACAGATCATTACGACTCAAGTGGAAGCATGTCATATTTAATAAAAACAGGTTTACTTTGGTATGTAAAACATGAGCACGTATGACATGCTCCCACTATTATTTACTGATTTTTTACAAGATGATGATTTTACATCTGGCATTTTGTGGGGGGTGACTATTTTTCTTAATTTACGGACAATTTTGAGCTTGATATCCTGCAATATATATTAATGACAAACTAGATGGCATGAAAGGATAAAATCTGGGTCATAATTAAATAAACAACAATACAGTCAAATGGCGATGTATTCATTTAAAAATTACTGTACGACTTGCTCAGAAACATCAAGAACTGTGTCTCAGAGTTTTATAAGTACCATCAACCTCATCACAAATATCAGTGTTTGTTTATTTAAAACTGGAACACCTTGAGGATTTTTTCCTTCACTAACGGGAGATCATCACTCATCTACAGGCTGCTGTCTAGGGCTGCAGTGCAGGCAGAGAATCTGGAGCGTCACACAGGCACCTCAGGTGTCTATTGTACCACTACAGGCTCTGTTACCAAGGCACCTTACACTGTACCTGCGGTGGGAGATCCAAACTCACTGCAAAGCAAGTAATGGGTTTTAACACGGTCACATTGCTCCAGTGTTTGACACATTATGGAGCCCGTTAGGGAAATAAGTGTCCAGAGCTGGAAATACGTCCCATGTGCACTCAGTATGTCTGTCAGAGGGCCTCATCCAAGATGTGGAGGAGGCCCTGCCTGACATTACAGAGAGTGCAGTGTACAGTCATCCCCAAGTTGTGGCTCATGTGGGCACAAATGACATGTCACTCAGACTCTTGAGGCCATCCTCAGTTTGTACAGGCAGCTGGTGGAAGTGATGAATCCTCATGACCTTGTGTTGTGGTGCAAGATGAGCTTGCGATTTGTGGTATCATGCCCAGAATTGATCGGGGTCGTTTGGTCCTGAGTTGAGTGGAGGGTCTCCATCAGAGACTCCATCGATTCTGTGACAAAGTTTTTACCCACCATCCAAGACTGTGACAGTCTTGGCTGCAAATTTCTGAAGCTAAGTTATGGGGTTGGAGATTGTATGATTCCCGTTGATACTGTAATGGATCTGGGAGATGTTATTTTTTTACCGTATTTGTCGATACCGAATTGTAAATGTTTTCTTGTATTTTTGTCAGAATTTATTATAATTTGTCTTATTATATGTTAATTTACTTCTGTTTTTGAGAGTAAAAGCATATTGATTACTATTAGAAAATGTATCGAAGAATAGCAAAGAGACTGATAACAAGTGGAAACTTGTGAATTGTGTAAAATATCTTTGATGTTGGAGTCGTGTTTGCCTATAGTCAGTCGGCAGCTAACTCTTGGTGTGTGTTGACGGAAGAACAATGTGAAGGTCGCAGTCATAAATAATTTTGAATTATGTTACTATTATTTTTGTATTAACTAAAAAGAAGAAACTACATTTGAAGAAACTGTATTTGAAACACAAAAGTGAAACACGTTGAACCATGTCATTTCTGCAGCTGACATAGATGCATTGTGGAATCATACTTAGACAACTGAAGCCAAGACTAATATCGCCTTGCAAACGTCTAACGGAAAAGGTACTGTCACGAAATATGGCAAATTTAAGTAAATAAAAAATAGTGACCATATTTTCAACTTGTGTCTTAGACGGGAATCCATATTTCAACTGGGGGCTCAGCCGGGATAGTGTGTTCACGAGATCTTCAACAGTGCTACGAGGAAGAAAATTTGTGTGTGTTAATACCAGTTTTTTCAGAATGTGTGTTACAGTGTTTGTGTTCATCGGGAAGTAAAAGTTTTGGAGAAGAAATGCTTCGGCAAAAAAAATATAATTTTCGACAGAAGAAAATACTTCAAGAATTTTGGTCAACAATCACACGGATGGAAAACGTGGTTTTGCAACAGTAGAAGAGTGTTCCAGATAAGTCACGAAACCCTCGTATTTTGTTAAAACAATATTTTTATCTTGTTTTGTATTGTTGTGTATAAATTTCTGTTCTTCACAATGACTTATGAGATTTTCGAGAGTATTGTGCCTAAAGTAGAAAGTAGTAATTTAATAGACTTCGAACATCAGGACAGGTCAAATGAAACAGAAAGAACCGATCAATTTGATTTAAAAAGTTTTCTTGTAAATTTCACGAAAGAAATTAAACAATCAGTTGACGACAATAAGACTTACTGGGATGAAAAAATTGATAACATTTTGTTGCAAGTCCAAGCAGTCAATACCCAAGTGGGTGAGCTTTCGAACAGAGTTTGCAGTGTTGAGGAAAAAATTGAATCTGTGGAAGCAAAAGTAAATGAAATTGATGTTAAATTGAGCGGTGAAATTAATACTGTAGAAAATGAGTTACTGGTAGATAGGGAAAGAAATTTAATTGATTTTAATGAGATAAAAGGGGAAATTAAAAATTTGGATGAGAATACAAAAGTTTTAGTAAAAAATGTAGAACAAAAAACTGACAATCGTTTCATTACTCTAGAAGAAAAAGTAGACTGCAATGATTTAGAAAACAAAAAATCTGTCAAAGAACTTAGCGAAAAAACTGAGAGTTTTGACATTGAATTTCAAAGCAAAAATCACAATGTCAACACATGTAATCTTGTATCTAATATTCCAGTGAAGCACTTTTCAGTAGATGGACCCTTACATCCCGTTGATTTTATGCAGTATTGTAAGGATTGTTTTTTACCTCACTCACCAGATGAAATAAAAATTAAATTTGTGAAAAAATTCTTGGAAGGGGAAGCTTTGACTTGGGCAAACCAGATTGTAACTTTGGGGATGACCTTTTCAGAATTTGAATCAAAATTTCTTGAAAAATTTTGGGATGATCTTAAACAAACTAGAATCAAAAGTGAATTTTTGAATGGGCGAAACTATAGAGAATCAGATGGGAACATGAAACAATTTTGCAAAAGTGAACTTCAAAAACTTATTCATTTAACAAAACCTTTGGATGACTTGATCAAAATTGATACCTTAAAGAGAAGATTGCCATCAGAAATGCAGTTGAGTTTAGTTCATTGTCCTGATAGTAATGTAGAGCAGTTTCTCAATTATATTGAAAAGTTGGATAGCGTAACAACAAGAACACACAGTGGGTTTACTCAGAAAGGTAATGGTCAAAATTGGGGAAATGATAACTTTCAAAAAAGGGAACAAAACAATTATCATGGTGTCAGTCAAAATTCAGGGGGATATAACAATCTTGAAAAGAAGGACCATAATTTTCGCGTTAATAATCAACAAAATAGAGAACACTTTAGGGATCAAAATCACAGAAATTTTGATAGAGGTCAGTACAACAGAAACTACCAACAATCAGGTAATGTTTGGCATAGGAATGGGATCAGAAATGTTGATCAGAGACATTGTCAGAACCACAATCAGCAGTTCAAACAGGAACCGGAAATAAAAAACGAGTAGACGCCCTCTTGAAGGTCCGCAAGGTTGAGGCAGAAGGTAAGCATGATGAAAGGACCAATGGATGTGACTATCATAAACCCAAACAGGATAGTTCCAAACCTAAGCTATCACATGAGGTCATTAGTTGTTACTTATTGAAGAAATTTCAAGAGGAAAATAATGATGATAAAGATAACATTTTCAGTACACAAGAACACACAGTAGATAAAAGTAATTGTGATTCATTTAATTTAACAGTTTTACACTTGGGCAGAAAAGAACAACACTTTGTCAGATGATGTAATTTGTAGTAGTTCAGAGATGTGTGTGAATGAAAGAGAGAATGCATGCTGTGAGAATGAAAATGTTGGTGAAAGGGATCTGGTAACTTTAGAAAGGGGAAATAATATTTTGGGGGATAATTTGAATGTGTATGACCTGAATATGTGTAATGATAATGATGTTGTTGATAAAGTTGATAATGATGGTAATGGTATTGATGATGATGTTGAGGAAAGGTATTTCATTAGTTTAAATAGGGAGTTGGGTATACACATGGTTGAAAATGGATTAAATAGTGAGAATATTATAGAAATTCCCAGGGATGTTACCAGGATGAATAAAGCTCACAAGTTGGATGTATGTGAAAGTGTGAATTTTGATGTTGGTGGTAAAGAATCTGACTACACAAATAACGATGACACATGTATAACTTCTAACCTAAGTGAAACTTTTACAGATACTAATGATACACACACATTTCTTATGAATATATGGCTGAACAGTGAAACTATTTCTTTTGACAAGAACTTTAGAAAGATGCTTATTAATGTATGTGAAACTGTATGTCCTGAGTGGTGGAAAAAGATGAGATATTTTATTTTTGAAAAGCTGAAGGATAAGTACTTCAATAGTATACAATGTGATTTGGATGAAAATTCTTGGCTATTTGACATAATAGAGAGTACTAATGACAATTTTGTGTCTTGTGCAAATTTTATAACTGTGACAAATAATACATGTAATGATATACCATATGATTCTGATAAGTATAGGTTTGGGGAAATTGAAAGTGATTTATTACATGAGGATACAGGTTCTGAGAAAAGTGATCAATTTTGCAGTCCTTATATAAAAGTTCAAATTGGGTCATGGATTGGTAAATGTTTAATTGATACAGGAAGTGAGATCTCGGGAATATCTGAAAGGTTAACCAAGAAATTGAAAGTGGGGAAAGATTATGTTGAAATGCCAGTTGTTGGGGTAAAGATAAAAGGTGCTACTGGGAAGAGCAGTAAATTGGTAAAAAGCCAGGCTTTAGTGACATTTTTAATTGAAGGCAAGTTGTTCACACATGGATGTTTTGTAATTCAGGAATTTAATGAGGATTTTCTTTTGGGTATGAATTGGATAGTAAAAGTAAATACAGCATTTGATTGGGTTGGAAGAAAACTTTTGATAGAAACTAGTGAAAGGGAATACATTCAGACAAATTTTGTGAACACACTTGGTGATCAGAGTCATGGAAATTTTGACAGTATCAATTTACTAAAAGAAAATAGATTGGAGAATATTGAAACTCATAGATTTGATACTGATGAAGTTGAATTTGGGAATTTAGTAAATTTGAAAATTTCAGAAACGCTAAATTTATCTGGGGAGCAAAAACAACAGTTAGAAAATCTGCTGTGGGAATATAGTGATGTTTTCAGTGACATACCTGGAAGGGTACAGGGTTATCAGTGTGAGCTTCAGGTAAAACCTCATGAACCATTTTTCATAAAACCATACAGTATTGCAATATCAAAAAGACCTGCTGTTGAGGAAGAGCTGAAAAAGATGGAAGGATGTAATATAATAGAAAGGAGTATCAGTGCATATAGTAATCCTCTAGTAGTAGTTTCGAAAAAAGATGGTGGAGTAAGATTGGTTTTGGACTCTAGACACTTAAACAAAATTTTGTTCAGACAGACAGACCATCCTGAAAATATTGATGAGTTACTCTACAAATTTACAGATATAAAATATATGTCAAGTTTGGATCTAACTTCGGGTTTTCATCAGGTACCACTTTCGGTTAATTCTAGAAAATATACTGCTTTCTTGTACAATGGTAAGAGTTACCAATATTGTGTTGTGCCATTTGGGTTAAATTCTTCTGTTTCCGAATTTATAAGAGCTTTGGATCATGTACTGGGGCAAGAACTTGCGTCTAAACTGATAATTTATGTAGATGACATTTTGGTTACAGGGCAAAATTGGGAGGAACATTTTTTGATTTTGAAGTCAGTTTGTGAAAAACTTAGAAAAGGGGGGATGACATTGAAATTAGAGAAATGTAAATTTGCAGTTTCTGAATTAAAACTTTTGGGTCATGTTGTCACAGACAAGGGAATTTTGTCAGATCCAGAAAAAATTAAAGCAATTTCAGAAATTCCTATTCCTAAGATCAAAAAACAATTAAAGTCGTCCTTTGGGTTATGTGGTTATTACCGAAAACATATAAGTGATCAGAGTCTGAATGCACCATGTTTAAGTCAATTACTTAAGAAAAACACTGTTTGGGTTTGGGATAAAAGTTTGATAAAATTAAGCAAGAGTTGAAGAAGCAACACTTATTACACAGACCTGATTTTAATTTACCATTTTGTTTGAACACTGATAGCAGTAATTATGGGCTTGGAGCAGAGTTATTTCAAGAAAGAGTAGAGAATGGAGTTAAGATACATTGTACCATAGCATTTGCAAGCAGAATGTTGCTCAAGCATGAGAAAAATTATACAGTCACAGAGAAGGAACTTTTGGCAATTCATTGGGCTTTTACAAAATTTAGAATTTACCTTATTGGACATAAAACCATAGTATTTTCGGATCACAAAGCTTTGAGTTACTTACAAGAGTGCAAATTATACCACAGTAGATTGACCAGATGGGCAATTTTTCTGCAACAGTTTGACTTTGAAATCAAACACATAAAAGGTTCTGAGAATGTAGTAGCTGATTCACTTTCAAGGTTACCAATTGGGGGAGAAAAGGAGATTTTTGAACAAGAGGAGGAAAAGCAATTTAAAATTAGATACTTGAAAGGGGTGGAAAATGAAAAAAAATTAGAGCTATGTGTAACAAAATTAGAAAAAATCAAAATTTAGATCAGAGTTGTAAATTAATCAAAGAATGTTTAGGCAAGAAGGGGTATGAGAAATTTGATAAATTTTACAAATTACATAAGGGGATTTTATTTCAGAGAACAGATGTAGATTCTGATAATTGGAAACTGTGTTGGCCGGAGGCAGATGCTGATAAGCTGATCATTTACATACATGAAAGTTTTGGTCATTGTGGGATACAGAAGTGCATTCAAAAGATACAAGAAAATGTTTATTTTTACAATATTGGAAAGAAGGTAAGAAAAGAATTGGCAATCTGTGACAAATGTCAGAGAGTTAAAGTGAGCAATCAAAGATGTGGTGGAGAGATGCAAAACATTATTCCGGAAAAACCTTTAGATCTTATCGCAGTGGACTTATATGGAATGTTACCAAAGAGTAAAGGTGGTCATTGTTACATATTTGTTATGGTAGATGTATTTTCAAAATTAATTAAACTATATCCAGTGAAAAAAGCTACTAGCCATGAAATTATAATAAAAATTGAAAGAGATTATTTCGCACAGGTGGGTAAACCAAAAGCTATACTATCAGATAATGGTTCACCTCTAAAATTTGGAAAAAGTTTATTGAAAGATCAAAATTGAAGCATATACTTATATCTGTTTATTCTCTGTCCACCAATCCTGCAGAAAGATATATGAGTGAAATTGGGAGACTTTGTAGAACCTATTGTAGCCATAAACATCCAACCTGGTTTGAGCACATTCGAAATTTTGAAGATATTATGAATAGCCTACAACATAGTTCCACAGGATTTTCACTGTATGAGATTATGTTTAATACTAGACCTCCAAATCTTATATCAGAACTTACTGAATTTCCTAAATGTACACCTTTAACTATGCAAGAGAGAGAAGATATTGTCAGGGAAACTATGAGGAAACAAGGGGAAAAGAGGAATAAAAGACATAACAATAGGGTAAGATTAACCACTTTTAAAATTGGGGATCTTGTTCTGGTCAAATCTCATGAAAGATCAAAAATGTTAACTTCAGAAATTAAAAAATTCTTTGATATCTATATTGGGCCTTTTGAAGTCATAGAAAATCCACACCCTAATGCTTATCGTTTGGTGTATCCTAAGTCAAAGAAATTATTTGGTCTCAGGAATGTTGTCTCTTTAAAACTGTATAAACAGAAATCATAATTTCAAAATTTAAATAACCTATTATCATCTAAAACAAAAGTCCTCCACTGGAATATGCTTGTTAGAACAAAACTGCCTGTACAACCAAGTGTGTATATTTGCATGTATAAATTAATAATTTGAAGTCACATGTTAATTGAAACTGATGAAAAAACACTGTTGTAACAAAGAATGAGAGAAAGATTTATTTTTACTTTTTTTTAAAAAAAGTCTCTATAGTGAGCATTTCTGAATTTTTCTAATTTTTGGAAGCTAAGTCTTCCCTGTGGGTGAAGGCATGCATGTGAGGACATGCATGCAAAGGTATAAGTTTCAAAACCAATTTTAGATAAAGCCTCATGATATATGAGCAGTTTATTGTTGTTTATACTGATGTTGTGGGGAGCAAAAGTACTCTTCACAAGAATGTGACTTGTAGTAATATTGTAGTAGAGAGGAAAGTGTACATAAATAATTGCAAAAAATTTAGATAAAACTGATGTATCTTTAGCTGTACTAAAAGAAGAAAATCATAAGGAAAAAAAATACAAAACAAAAAAACATGAGTAAAAAAAATTTAAAAAGAAAATCATAAGCAAAAAAAATATATATATACAAAAGAAAAAAAACACTACACTATATATGTCCAGTATCATTTTTACTGTTACAATATGTAAGCATAATGAAATTAACATTAATATAAAAAAAATTAATTAAATCTTATTCTAGGAAATGAGTTTTACCTTCCTATTATTTTCAATCTGTATGTTAGAATATTTCTCATGTATGTTTTATACCATGTACACTCCTGGAAATGGAAAAAAGAACACATTGACACCAGTGTGTCAGACCCACCATACTTGCTCCGGACACTGCGAGAGGGCTGTACAAGCAATGATCACACGCACGGCACAGCGGACACACCAGGAACCGCGGTGTTGGCCGTCGAATGGCCCTAGCTACGCAGCATTTGTGCACCGCCGCCGTCAGTGTCAGCCAGTTTGCCGTGGCATACGGAGCTCCATCGCAGTCTTTAACATTGGTAGCATGCCGCGACAGTGTGGACGTGAACCGTATGTGCAGTTGACGGACTTTGAGCGAGGGCGTATAGTGGGCATGCGGGAGGCCGGGTGGACGTACCGCCGAATTGCTCAACACGTGGGGCGTGAGGTCTCCACAGTACATCGATGTTGTCACCAGTGGTCGGCGGAAGGTGCACGTGCCCGTCGACCTGGAACCGGACCGCAGCGACGCACGGATGCACGCCAAGACCGTAGGATCCTACGCAGTGCCGTAGGGGACCGCACCGCCACTTCCCAGCAAATTAGGGACACTGTTGCTCCTGGGGTATCGGCGAGGACCATTTGCAACCGTCTCCATGAAGCTGGGCTACGGTCCCGCACACCGTTAGGCCGTCTTCCACTCACGCCCCAACATCGTGCAGCCTGCCTCCAGTGGTGTCGCGACAGGCGTGAATGGAGGGACGAATGGAGACGTGTCGTCTTCAGCGATGAGAGTCGCTTCTGCCGTGGTGCCAATGATGGTCGTATGCGTGTTTGGCGCCGTGCAGGTGAGCGCCACAATCAGTACTGCATACGACCGAGGCACACAGGGCCAACACCCGGCATCATGGTGTGGGGAGCGATCTCCTACACTGGCCGTACACCACTGGTGATCGTCGAGGGGACACTGAATAGTGCACGGTACATCCAAACCGTCATCGAATCCAACGTTCTACCATTCCTAGACCGGCAAGGGAACTTGCCGTTCCAACAGGACAATGCACATCCGCATGTATCCCGTGCCACCCAACGTGCTCTAGAAGGTGTAAGTCAACTACCCTGGCCAGCAAGATCTCCAGATCTGTCCCCCATTGAGCATGTTTGGGACTGGATGAAGCGTCGTCTCACGCGGTCTGCACGTCCAGCACGAACGCTGGTCCAACTGAGGCGCCAGGTGGAAATGGCATGGCAAGCCGTTCCACAGGACTACATCCAGCATCTCTACGATCGTCTCCATGGTAGAATAGCAGCCTGCATTGCTGCGAAAGGTGGATATACACTGTACTAGTGCCGACATTGTGCATGCTCTGTTGCCTGTGTCTATGTGCCTGTGGTTCCGTCAGTGTGATCATGTGATGTATCTGACCCCAGGAATGTGTCAATAAAGTTTCCCCTTCCTGGGACAATGAATTCACGGTGTTCTTATTTCAATTTCCAGGAGTGTATATTTGTCATGTCAAATAATTTCTTTACTTGAATTTTTTTTTGTGTATGAGGTTGATGGGGAAGTATCATTGCAACAACAGCCAGTAATAAGTCCACAGATTCAAAGAGTCCAAATTTGGAAGAGGTTATCAGACTGCATCATTAGTGTATTAATTGTGTAATACAGATCCATCACTGAGTGTGATCGGGATTTTGTTGTATATGTCCATAACAACAAAAGCCCTGGGGAGCAGTTGTAATGGATCTGGGAGATGTTATTTTTTTGCCGTATTTGTCGATACCGAATTGTAAATGTTTTCTTATATTTTTGTCAGAATTTATTATAATTTGTCTTATTATATGTTAATTTACTTCTGTTTTTGAGAGTAAAGGCATATTGATTACTATTAGAAAATGTATCGAAGAATAGCAAAGAGACTGATAACAAGTGGAAACTTGTGAATTGTGTAAAATATCTTTGACGTTGAAGTTGTGTTTGACTATAGTCAGTCGGCAGCTAACTCTTGGTGTGTGTTGACGGAAGAATAATGTGAAGGTCGCAGTCATAAATAATTTTGAATTATGTTACTATTATTTTTGTATTAACTAAAAAGAAGAAACTACATTTGAAGAAACTGTATTTGAAACACCAAAATGAGAGAAACACGTTGAACCACGTCATTTCTGCAGCTGACATAGATGCATTGTGGAATCATACTTAGACAACTGAAGCCAAGACTAATATCGCCTTGCAAACGTCTAACGGAAAAGGTACTGTCACGAAATATGGCAAATTTAAGTAAATAAAAAATAGTGACCATATTTTCAACTTGTGTCTTAGCCGGGAAGCCATATTTCAATACGTACAGGGATGCCCTACACAGAGGAAGCAACTATTCAGATAACAGAGTACTAGTGGAGTGCACTAGATGATTGTTCGAGGTCCTCTGATGACCACTAACCAGTCAAAGTCGATACGTGCAGATCGAAATCAGATGGTTTACAAAGTAATGACACTCTGAATGTCAAAATTTGAACAAATACCTGCCAATGCAATCGTAACAAAGTCCATGAATTTACCACCCTCCAGAAAAGTTGTCACACTCACATTATACTCTGAACTGAGAGGTGGGTGAAACGAAGTAGAAAGCTGTGAAATATTTAATGAGGCATCAAAAATGTATCAAAAAGACAAGCTGGATGCCATATACAAGGGAGAGTGTTCACTGCAGTTGACAAAAATATTATGCTTATCAAGGTCAAAACTAAGTCTGACTGTGAAGTTATCAAGGCTCGAATAACCATCCTAGGTGAACTCAAGTTAATCATAGGATGTTTTCACCCACCATCCAATATGCAGTATCAGCTGTAAAATCATTTAAAGAAATCCTACACTCAGTAGCACGGTATTACGCCAATCACGCAATATTACTTGGAGGCAACTTGAACCTACTGACAAGGAACCCCTTAAGTACAAGGACATGAAAGGCCAATGATGTTTACGCCATTCAACACTCCAGATATTGTCTAGCATGCAGCTAGCATACTGGCTGCAAATGGCAACAGGGGTGGGACTGAAGGTAACCATGGTGAGCACAGAATGAGGCAAAGGAGCGTAGTTGAACTGCTTAGTTCAAATGGCTCTGAGCACTATGGAACTTAACAGCTGTGGTCATCAGTCCCCTAGAACTTAGAATTACTTGAACCTAACTAACCTAAGGACATACACAAATCCATGCCCGAAGCAGGATTCAAACCTGCGACTGTAGCAGTCGCCAGTTCCAGACTGAGCGCCTAGAACCGCTCGGCCACCACGGCCAGCGAACTGCTTAGTCAATGAGTAACTCACAAGATCGCTACAGTGATAGTGGTTTTGATACGAAGAAGAGCAATGGCAACAATAAACAAAGCAAACACTACATAATATCTACAACAACAGTTGACATTTCATCTGAAAGGAACCCACGGAATTTCGTATAGTGAGAAAGAAGTGGCAGATGAAACATTAGTATTTCTGCAGGATGAGTCAGTGGGAGGTACAGTGTCATACACGTTCGACTGTGCGAACAATGTACATGGGGGCTACAATGATGACAATATGTTTTTAAGTGAAAGTGAAACTGAAACAGGTGTCATACGATGCAGTTCATCACCCTTATTGGACAGGGAGCCACAAATCCCATTTCCAGTGAAATGTAGTGAAGGACAATCATTGCCCAAAGAGTGGGTACTAAACATAACCATGTACTTCAAAGATTATCTGCAGTGTAGTAAAAAAAAACAATTATGAACTGATGTTGAATAAGTCTGCAGCAACATGACCATGTAGGGCATAAGAAAAACTATGTATATTCAAGGGATGACAAAGTGCACTTGTTACAAAAACTGGTGTTTGTATGTTTCAAGGAAGCTCCATACAGTTTACAGGATATGGACGATAGTGACATACCACACTATGCACATCAAATTGTGCATGACATAGGTTACAGTGATTTCAAGGGAAGCTCGTACAACTTAAAACACTGCTACAAAATGGAAGCCTTAACATAACAAAATTTCAAACAAAATATCAACTTGATGATGCACAGAAAACTGCAGAATCGGCCAGAAAATTTGCAAATGAGATAAACACACTTATCCTATTGTTGAGCAAGAGATTTTTGTTCAACTCCGCCCAATCGGGACTTAAAGAGGAAATGCATATGAAAGGAGCCCTGAAAATTACAGACACTAGGATAGTTGTATCAAGATCAACTAACATCAATGCCATAACGGATTCATATACAATTATGCTGACTGTTAATCTAGATGGTACACTGGCTGGAAAGTTATTTATTGTGCCATGAGAAGTTGGAGGTGCCTTGCCTCCCTACGATTCATTCTCGTGTGCGTGATCTTACACAGGCAGGAGGGTATATTTACGTCACAGCAAGCAGGAGAGGGAATATGAGGGCAAGAGAACTACAACTATGGTATGAGCACTGCTTTTGGCCAACAGGTGGTCAAAAAACTTGCTTTTTCTTGATTATTGGTCTGCGTATAAAAATCATACTCTTTTAGAGCAAACTTTCTCTTCCGAAAAGTGTGTGACATTGAAATTCATACCACCTGAAACTACTGGACAAATTCTTGCTCTGGGTGTTTGTTTTATCTGTGCCTATAAAACATATTATTGCACTATACTCAGCTATGCCTTGAAGGATAGCCAGTTTCTGAGAAGCTCCAAGACAGACTGTTTTGCATTTGGTTGCATGCCATCACATTCCATCAGTTTTCATCTTCCTGCTGCAACAATATGTTTCTATATGCATTCTTCAGGAGAGGATGCCTAGCTGAACATCCTCCACAGTTTGAAACTCCTGAGAAGTGCGTTTTTTATCTTCATGATGCGAACCTTTGCGATCACTGTGGTGCAACACTTTTCATTCGGTGTTCATGGTGCAAGTTAATGGTTTGTTCTGAACATTTCTTGGATATCAACGATGTCCATTTTTGTGAAGTGTAATACACACATACCATAGAAGGTTGATCTCTGCACCTCCTGGACGCTCATTTTCTGTTGCCCTCCAGATGCACATGGTGAGTCATTAACAGCTAATATTTTTCCTCTCATAACTGTTAACACAACACTTTCAAATGAGCGTTACTAAAGATTGTACGACTGTACTTGCAACCTCACACTCAAGGGGTTCCTTGTGTGTGTAGACTGAAACATCTATGGATTCATTGCAGATGCACAGACAGTCTTGTGAAGCTATTCTGAACACATTTTCCAGAAACTGTTTTGAGAAGGTACTTTGACAACCCACAAACAATGGAAATATTTTGGAACTTGCAGCAACAAACAGGACTGACTTCTGACTTTATTGACAGTGTCGGTATATAGGTAGGAATTAGTGATCACAATATAAAAACAATGGTTACTGAAGATAACAAATCTATCAAGATTTGATACAATTGAAATTCCACCCATCTCTCCCTCTGAGATTAGGAAGATAATAAACTATCTCAAGAATAAAAGCTCACATGGAATTGATGGTATTTCCAGCAGGATAATAAAAGCTTGTTCCCAAGAAATAAGTGGAACTCTAAGCCACATATGTAATAGCTCTCTGAAGCAGGGTATTTTCCCAGATGGACTGAAGTATGCCATTGTTAAACCACTGCATAAAAAAGGGGATATGTCTGATGTCAACAACTACTGCCCGATCTCTCTTCTGACTGCTTTATCCAAAATTCTTGAAAAAGAAATGTATTGTAGAGTAGCTTCACACTTTTGTAAAAATAAAGTTTTAACAAAATGTAAGTTTGGTTTCCAGAAGAGTTTTTCCAATGGAAAATGCTATATATACTTTCACTAGTGAAATATTAAATGCTCTGAGTAACCGGAAGACACGCATTGGGATTTTTTGTGATCTATCAAAGGCTTTTGATTGTGTAAATCATGGCATACTTCTAGATAAGCTCAAGTACTGTGGTATGAATGGGACAGTACTCAAATGGTTTAAATTATACCCAACTAGAATTGTGCAGAAAGTTGAAATAAGCAGTTCACATAATATGCAAAAAACTGGTGATTTCTCAAACTGGGGAACAATCAAGAATGGGGTGCCGCAAGGTTCGGTCTTGGGTCCACTGCTGTTCTTAATATACAGGGTGTTACAAAAAGGTACGGCCAAACTTTCAGGAAATATCCCTCACACACAAATAAAGAAAAGATGTTATGTGGACAGGTGTCCGGAAACGCTTAATTTCCATGTTAGAGCTCATTTTAGTTTCGTCAGTATGTACTGTACTTCCTCGATTCACCGCCTGTTGGCCCAATTGAAGGAAGGTAATGTTGACTTCGGTGCTTGTGTTGACATGCGACTCATTGCTCTACAGCACATCAGTACGTAGCATCAACAGGTTAGTGTTCATCACGAATGTGGTTTTGCAGTCAGTGCAATGTTTAGAAATGCGGATTTGGCAGATGCCCATTTGATGTATGGATTAGCAAGGGCCAATAGCCGTGGCGCGGTACGTTTGTATCAAGACAGATTTCCAGAACGAAGGTGTCCCGACAGGAAGACGTTCGAAGCAATTGATCGGCGTCTTAGGGAGCACGGAACATTCCAGCCTATGACTCGTGACTGGGGAAGACCTAGAACAATGAGGACACCTGCAATGGACGAGGCAATTCTTCGTGCAGTTGATGATAACCCTAATGTCAGCGTCAGAGAAGTTGCTGCTGTACAAGGTAATGTTGACCATGTCACTGTATGGAGAGTGCTACGGGAGAGCCAGTTGTTCCCGTACCATGTACAGCATGTGCAGGCACTATCAGCAGCTGACTGGCCTCCACGGGTACACTTCTGTGAATTCCATGCGACGGAGGGTGGATGCATGTATCCTCACTAACGGAGGACATTTTGAACATTTCCTGTAACAAAGTGTTTGAAGTCACGCTGGTACATTCTGTTGCTGTGTGTTTCCATTCCATAATTAATGTGATTTGAAGAGAAGTAATAAAATGAGCTCTAACATGGAAAGTAAGTGTTTCTGGACCCTAATGTCAGCGTCAGAGAAGTTGCTGCTGTACAAGGTAATGTTGACCACGTCATTGTATGGAGAGTGCTACAGGAGAACCAGCTGTTCCCGTACCATGTACAGCATGTGCAGGCACTATCAGCAGCTGACTGGCCTCCACGGGTACACTTCTGCGAATGGTTCATCCAACAATGTGTCAATCCTCATTTCAGTGCAAATGTTCTCTTTACGGATGAGGCTTCATTCCAACGTGATCAAATTGTAAATTTTCACAATCAACATGTGTGGGCTGACGAGAATCGGCACGCAATTGTGTAATCACGTCGTCAACACAAATTTTCTGCGAACTTTTGGGAAGGCATTGTTGGTGATGTCTTGATTGGGCCCCATGTTCTTCCACCTACACTCAATGGAGCATGTTATCATGATTTCATATGGGATACTCTACCTGTGCTGCTAGAACATGTGCCTTTACAAGTACGACGCAACATGTGGTTCATGCATGATGGAGCTCCTGTACATTTCAGTTGAAGTGTTCGTACGCTGCTCAACAACAGATTCGGTGACCGATGGATTGGTAGAGGCGGACCAATTCCATGGCCTCCACGCTCTCCTGACCTCAACCCTCTTGACTTTCATTTATGGGGGCATTTGAAAGCTCTTGTCTACGCAACCCCGGTACCAAATGTAGAGACTCTTCGTGCTCATATTGTGGACGGCTGTGATACAATACGCCATTCACCAGGGCTGCATCAGCGCATCAGGGATCCCATGCGACGGAGGGTGGATGCATGTATCCTCGCTAACGGAGGGCATGTATCCTCGCTAACGGAGGACATTTTGAACATTTCCTGTAACAAAGTGTTTGAAGTCACATTGGTACATTCTGTTGCTGTGCGTTTCCATTCCATGATTAATGTGATTTGAAGAGAAGTAATAAAATGAGCTCTAACATGGAAAGTAAGCGTTTCCGAACACATGTCCACATAACATATTTTCTTTCTTTGTGTGTGAGGAATGTTTCCTGGAAGTCTGGCCGTACCTTATTGTAACACCCTGTATATTAATAACTTGCCATTCTATATTCACGAAGATGCAAAGCTGGTACTTTTTGCCAATGATACAAGTATAGCTATCACACCCAACAGACAAGAATTAACTACTGAAATTGTAAATGATGTTTTTCAGAAAATCATAAAGTGGTTCTCTGCAAATGGGCTCTCATTAAACTTTTACAAAACACAGTATATACAGTCCCACACAGTAAATGGAATGACACCATTAATAAATATAGACTTCGATCAGAAATCAGTAGCTAAGGTAGAATATTCAAAATTTCTAGGTGTATGTGTTGATGAGGGGTTGAATTGGAAAAAACACACTTAGGATCTGCTGAAACGTTTGAGTTCAGCTACTTATGCTATCAGGGTGATTGCAAATTTTGGCGATGTACATCTCAGTAAATTAGCTTACCACGCCTATTTTCATGCTCTGCTTTCATATGGCATCATAATATGGGGTAACTCATCACTGAGTAAAAGAGTATTCATTGCACAAAAGCGTGTAATCAGGATAATTGCTGGAGCTCATCCAAGATCATCCTGCAGACACTTATTTAAAGAGGTAGAGATCTTCACTGTAGCCTCACAATATATATATTCACTTACAAAATTTGTTATTAACAATCCGAACGAATTCAAAAGTAATAGCAGTGTACATGGCTACAATACTAGTCAAGGTTAAATCTAACTTTGGCTCAGAAGAGGTCTGACAGATAGCCATATAGTATTTAAAAAGAAATTAAAAGAATTTCTTAATGGCAACTCCTCCTACTCATTAGATGAATTTTTGGATATAGTAAGTGGGTAATTTCCCCAACGCCCACAAAAAAAGAGTCATGTAATACTTTGTGTAATGTAATATCTTGTATAGACACCTCTTATTAACCTGACACGTTCCACATCATTACGAAGTGTCGTATTCATGATCTATGGAACAAGTACTAATCTAATCTATAGAAGAGTATTAATGCCGGAAAGATCAGATAAACAGTTGTTGTCATCCTAGTTAGGCCATGAATTGACAAAATTTAAACTGACTGTAAATTGCACTCTGGAGAGGTACATCCTGACTAAGTGGATTAAGGACAGAAAAGACTCACCATGGTTTAATAACAGAAGTCAGAAAATGATGTAAAAGCAGACTTGCACTCTTAGTTCAAAAAAGAAGGTGGAAATGTTGACAGGCATAAATTTGTAGAAATTCATGTGTATATACAAATACTGGTGCATGAAGCATTCAACTTCCACCATCATACCTTAGCAAAATATTCTGTTGAGATACTGAGAAAATTCTGAATCTACGTAAAATCACGAAGTGGGTCAAAGGCTTCTATATAGTCACTCATTGACAAGTCTGGTGTTGCAATAGAAGACAGCAAAAGTAATGCTCAAGGTTTTAGATTTTGTGTTTAAGAAATCATGCAGGAGGATTGTCTAGACATACCTTCACCTGTCCGTCGCACAGAAGGGGGCACAGAAATAGGCACTGCTGGTGCTGAGAAGCAACTGAAAGAATTGAAAACAAACAAGTCACCAGGTCCCAATGGAATACCAGTTCCATTTTACACCCAGTACTCTTCAGCACTAAGCCCTAACTTAGTTTACATTCATCGTGAAACTATCATGACCTGGGGACACACACACACACACACACACACACACACACACACACACACACACACACACACACACACACAGAGATACCTCCCATATAAAAGTAGGGTAAAAGAATGGATCCATAAAATCATATGACCATGTCCTTAACATTGGTTTGCTGCAGACTTCTTGAACATATTCTCAGTTCGAATATAATACATTTCCACGAGATGAAAACCTTGTCCATGAATCAGCATGATTTTAGAAAGCATTGCTCATGCGGAATTCAGCTTGCCTTTTCTCACATTATAGCCCGCAAACCAAGGCTGAAGGGGAGCAGGCAGATTCTATACTTCAAGATTTCTGGAAAGCATTACAGACTGTTAACAAAGGTCTGAGCATTCAGAACAGGTTCCCTGACATGTGGGTGAGTCAAAGGCTGTTTAAGTAATAAAATCAAGTATGTTGTCCTTGAATGCTGGTGTTCATCAGTGACAGAGGTGTCATACAGACAGATCCCAGGAAGTGTGATAGGACAGTTCTTGTTCTGTATATACATAAATGATATGACAGATTGGCTTGGCACCAGTCTGTGACTGTTTGCTGATAAAATTGTAGTATATGGGAAGAAAATACTGAATGACTGCAGAAAGGTACAGGATGACTTAGACGAAATTTCAATTTGATGTTGTGAATGGCAGCCAGCTTTAAATGTAGAAAAACGTAAGTTAATACAGATGACTAAAAAATCCTGTACTGTTCAAATACAGCATTAGTAATGTGGTGCCTGACCCAGTCATGATGATTAAATATTTAGATGTAATGCTGGAAAACTGGGAAATATGAAGTTGGCGGATAAAACTCTATCTCTATTCCAGGTTAAAATAGTTTAATGATGAAACTACCAAACTTTTGAAAAACTCAAAGATAAATACTTTACGCAGAGGTGAAGGAAACAGTGAAACACACTGTGTTGCATCTTCAAACTAAGGCAGCAAAAAGAAAGCCGAAGTCTTAAATTTTTTGTTTGAGAAATCATTCATGCTGGAGGATTGTACATCAAACAAACATACAGAGTCCCGTATGGAGCCCATTGTAATAGGCATCCCTGATGTACAGAAGCAACTGAAAGAGTTGAAAACAAGGAAGTCGCCAGGTCTGGATTGAATCCCAATTTTCAGTTTTACAGAAAGTACTCTACAGCACTGACCCCTTACTTATTGCATATCTCTCCCCCCAGCAGAAAGCCCAAGCGACTACAAAAAGGTGCTGTTGACTCTTGCATAAAAGAAAGGTAAAAGAGCACACCAACAAAATTAAAGACCAGTACCCCTAACATCGTTTTCCTGCAGAATTCTTGAAAATACTCTCAATTCGAATATAATAAATTTCCTTGAGATGGAAAAGCTTCTGGCCACAACCAGAACAGACTTAGAAAGCATTGCTTGTACAAAACGCAGCTTGCCCTTTTCTTGCGAGATATCCTATGAAACACGAATGAAGAGCAACAGGCAGATTCCATATTCTTATATTTTCAGGAAACATTAACGTGGTGCCTCACTGCAGACTTAATGAAGGTATGAGCATATGGAAAAGGTTCCCAGGTAATCAAGTGGTTCTCTTTGTTAGTATCGACAGGGACTGTGATTGCTGTGTGCAGATGTGAGCAAAGTTGGTATCACTTTGCTCTCAGCTCTAAGCTGTGATGGTTTTGGTTACACAGCTTGAGGCTGCAATGGATGGGCATCACTGCTGTGGGCTGGCCGTGGGGATCCAATGGACAATCATCATTACTCACGAGTCTGCCAATCAGTTAGCACAGGTGTCCAGTCCAGTTACAGCTTGCTTTAAGGTTAATCCCTCCACATTGGTCGTGTGGGAGGCCATCTAGGGCCATGGCAGGTGACGAAAGCCTATCCAGGGTGCCAAACTTAAGGTCTCCCCAGTTAGTCTGACAAACAGATTCCGGGTACTGTCTGTGGCTGACACTGTTCCTCAGCCAGATGCAGTCGCTTACCCTGTTTCACAGAAAACCTCTCAGCCTGCAAGATACAGGCAATCACAGAGGGAGGGATTATTGGTAGGTGTGTTATGAAGACCCTTAGGGACATATCTGCCAAAGAGGGGAAGAAGGCCTATGTGCACTCCATGTGCATAACAGATGTGGAATAGGTCCTTCCAGATGCCATGAAGAGCACAGGGTGCAGTCAACTGCAGGTGGTGGCTAACGTCGGTATCAATGATGTGAGTCACTTTGGACCGGAAGAGATTCTCTCTGGTTTCAAGCCGCTACTGTAAGTAGTAAAGACTGCCAGTGTTGCTTGCAAGATGAAATCAGAGCTCACCATTTGCAATATACTTGACAGGACCAATTGTGGATCTCACGTACAGAACCAAGTGGAGGGTCTGAAACTGAGGCTCAGACAGTTGTGTGTCCATGTAGGCTGCAGATTCCTCAACTTGTGCCATAAGGTGGTGGGGTTTCAGGTTCACTTAATATGTCACGAGTCCCTTACATGCAGGAGGCTACATGCGTAGCAGGGGCTGTGTGGCGTGGACTGGGTGCTTTTTTAGGTTAGAGGGCTTTGGGGAACCACAGAAGGATTAAGCCTCAAAGGGTTTGGTTGAACACAGCAAGAACATGCATCCAGGAACCACTGGAATAACAGTTGTAAATTACTGTAGCTGTGTTGGGAAAGCACCAGAGCTCAAAGCACTAATATAAAGCACTGATGCTCAAATTGTTATAGGCACCGAAATCAGGCTAAAGACAGAGATACGTTAAGTGGAAATTTTTGCGAAGGACATAACGGTATTCAGAAAGAATAGGCTAAATACAGTTCGAGGTGGAATGTTTGTTGCTGTTAGTAGTAGTAGTAGTAGTAATAGTAGTTTATCTTGTAGCAAAATTCAAGTAGACAGTTCCTCTGAGTTAGTGTGGGCAAAGGCCATTCTTGGGAACCAAAATAAAATATAACTGGATCCTTTTACCTATCTCCTAACTCAGATGTTACAATTGCTGAAAACTTCAAAGAAAACTAGAGTCTAATTTCAAACACATACCCGCCTCATACAATTGTAGCTGGTAGTGACTTCAATTTATCCCTTATATGTTGGTGAAAATACATGTTTAAATCCGGAGGTATGCATAAAACATCAACTCTAATCGTGCTAAATGCACGCTCTGAAAATTATTTCGAGCAGTTAGTTCATGAGTCCACTCTAAAAGTAAACGGTTGTGAAAACACACTTGACTTCTTAGCAACAAATAATCCTGAACTAATAATGAACATCAAAACAGCTACAGGGATTTGTGAACACACGGTGGCTGTAGCAGGACTGAATCCCGTAACTCCCAAATCCTCCAAAAATAAATGAGAAGTATACCTACTCAAACAAGTAGATAAAAATTAGTTTGAGGCCTTCCTGAGAGACCATCTCCACTCCTTCCAAATTAACAATGTAGGAGGTTCATTTAAAAACTTCCAGAATGTTCTTAATTTTGCCCCAATGGTGTGCTGGAGCGAAATGTGGTTAGCATCGCTAAACACACCTGTGTTTAATGTGAAATTGCCAGAAGTTTCATTGTTGTATGTCAGTTAGTTATTGTTCAGTGCTTTATTGAGTGGAATCTTGTGTCACACAGTTTGCAAATTTCGAGACGGCATAGTTAGAGGAGCAATGGGTCTGGATTAAATTTTGCATGGAACTCAAGAAAACCTTTACAGAGACACACTAAATAATGCAGGAAGCCTGCAGTGATGAGTGATTAAGCCATACTTGGTGTTATAAATGGTTCAAACGGCTTAAAAATGGCTGTACGAAAGTTACAAATGACCCTCATTCAGGGGGCCCTTGGACAACGACCGATGACGTTCATGTCAGGAATGTCAACGAAACTGTGGTTGCCAGTCAACAAATGAATGTCCAAGAGAATGCAGAAGAGTGTAACATTTCAGTAGGATAACGTCATGAAATCCTAATACAGCATCTTGGAACGCATAGTTGGTGCATGGCTATCACCCAAAAAACGAAATCATTGTGCTGCCTCATCCTCCATACTCTCCAGACCTGGCCCCAGCAGACTTTTTTGTTATTTCCAAAGTTGAAAATACTGTTGAAAGAATGGATATTTGCAACAATAGACGAGCTAAAAGAAAATTAGCAGATGATGCTTCATGCAACCCAACAAGAGGCATACCAAGACTGCTTCTGGAAGTGGGAATGGCACTGAGAGCGGTGTGTCAATTGTGGAGGAGAGTATTTCGAAGGAGACAACATACAGTAAGTAAAAGGTAAGCATAGAAAAATTTTGTGCACAATGTTCCAATTCTTTTTGAACAGACTTCGTAAATGTAGACCAGATGTTGCTTGAATTCAAGATAGTGTACTGACAGCAATTGAGAGATTTATACCAAATAAATTAACAAATGATGCGAGTTGATCCCCCTTGATACACAAAATGGGCCAGAACAGTGATGGAGGAAAAAACCACGCCAAATTTAAACAAATGCAAAATCCCCAAGACTGACAAACTTTTACAGAAGCTCAAAATTTACAATGGACTTCAATTAGAGAAGCTTATAATAGCTTTCACAAAGAAAGTTTGTCTTGAAACCTGGCGGAAAATCCAAAGATACTCTGGTTATATGTAAAGTATGCTAGGGATAAGAGACAATCAATGCCTTCTATGAGTGACAGCAATGGAAATACTAACGATGACAGTGGAGTTACTTAACACAACCTTCCGAAATTCCTTCACCAAAGATGATGAAGCAAATATTCCATAATTTGATTCAAGATATCCTTGGAGTAGTGAAGCAACTTCAATCATTTAATAACAGCAAGTCTTCGAGTCCAGACTGTATAGCAATTAGGTTCCTTTTAGAGTATGCTGATGTAATAGCTCCATATTTAACAATCATGTACAACTGCTGGTTCGACAAAAGATCCATACACAAAGACTGGAAAATTGCACAGGTCCCCCCCCCCCCAAATATTCAAGAAAGGCAATAAGAGTAATCCAATAAATTACAGGCCCATATCATTAACGCCAATATGTAGCAGAATTTTTGAGACATATATTGTGTCTGAACAATAGTGGCCAATAAATCAAATATTGCTACAATTTTCACACCATCAGGAATGTCAAGAAAGCAGTAGTGTTGGAAATTAACCCACTCTTCAAACAACTGTGAGAGAAGAAGTCGCATCCATCCTATTAAACATGAACTTATCTTTCACTGTTTTAATCTAATATTTCATCATAGTTCTTTAATGGTATATTTATCCAGTTCAAGCAGTTTTAGTCAAATACTGTTTGTGTGTAAGAATTTACTTGAACAGGGATTTGGCAAAGGTGGTTGTTTGTGTAACATTGGAGTGGAGAAGTACATGGAGAAACTATTATATATTGCCTGTATACACTGTCAGCATTAATTACCTTTGGAATGATGAGTGAGTTCACAAAGAAAAGTGCCTGAACAAAAGTGTTTGCCGATGAAAAAGTTTAAGAATCCACATCAATATGATATATATTAATCCTATGATTACTATCTAATAATAGTATAATGATCTTTTTGTTCATGTTTGCTTTCAAAATAATGTTTCAAAAAAGCAATTCAGCAAATCGCAACTGAGCGAATACAAGTTTGTTCTTTTTGACCCATACACATTCGGGTGAAGTTTCACCATTGACATACTGATGTTATACATAAGTAACATAATACAGGAACATCCTTATTAGTTACAGATGACAGACAGCTATGCAGACATCAGTATGTGTTATTAAGAAAATAAAATTAAATCACTGATGACACCAAAACTTCAGCGAAATATGTATAGGTAAAAAAAGAAGGAAATTGTGTGGTAAAAGTGCACTTATGGTACACTGCAGGTTTTCCATTGTGTGTTGTAGTTAGTAACTGTTGACCCTATGAATGACAGGAATTAAACGTTATGAATTGCGAGTCAGTCACCACTAGCCTATCAGAATGCTCGTCATAATTTCCTATGGCTCATAAATAAAGTTAGTTTTTATTTTATTCTGTTAGGTTCGAATTTAACCACATTCTTGGAATTTTCAATAAAATCATAAATAAGCAGGTTACTGCAACGATGGATGTATATCTTGGGCTATGCTACACATGAATCCATTGTGGCAATTGTATTTTCATGCTGAGATTTGTTGGCTTTCCCAGCTCCCGACATATCCTAGACCCCAGGCTATATGTACTGGTCAGTCTGTCAGCAGTTATAGTTTTCTTCTGGTCTCATAGAAAACAAATCAAAGCAGAAATTCTGCTGGCAGAAATCATTCTGCAATTATCAATGGCAACTGGATACTATAAACCAATTGGCTACAACAGATGAAAACAAATTGCCAATATCAACACCCAGGGAAGAGCCTGTTACAATGTAACCACACTTTGGTCAATTGTCTTTGCTCAATGTGAAAACCTTTATTCAAAATAATATTATAATCACAAAACATCCTTTAGAGCAGCCCTATCAATTTGATCAAATTTTATCCTATGAAGCATGGCAAAAAAAAAGTGGGGGGAGGGGGTCAAAATAAACTGGGCACGATCTAATGATGACATTTTACAGTGGCTTCAACAAACTTCAGACATAGCAGCAATGTGTAACTACAGAAAGAGGAAGACAGGACAGATTTCAGGCTATGAAATGAAGTTTTGTAGAGCAGTTATATTCATCAATGAGTAAGAAATAGTCACTTACAGCAGCATCACAGCTGCACGAAAGACGGTGGGTTACAGAAATGATTTGTTGAGCTATGTAAAGAGTATACAATGCAATATTGTCAAAAAGAAAGTTCCATTAGCACCCAGGAGGAAGAAGAAATGTCAGACCAAATAGCAGATGGACCCAAAACACACATAACTGAAACAGCCACTGCTTGGTGGAAGACAAAGAAATACAATAACGACATTATTCTTTTGAGTACATAATTATCAATAACAATAATCAAGAGGTTAATATGGAGAGCTGCATCAACCAGTCTGCAGGCTGAAGAAAACAACATGTATTGTTATTTACTTACTTACTCATTACCATTAAATAAATGTTTAGTGAGTATCCATTAACGTTAGTGGCCATAAGCAAGAAACCTTGAATAAATTAACCTTCAGGTTGATAACAGCCATTCTTTTTTAAGCAAACTTTCCAATACTACTACGGACCAATCTCAGAACAATGCACGTGAACACACTGGCTAAAGTCTACATCAGGGCCAGCGACAGTCACAGCGGTGCTAATCTTCTGCTCATATGTTGGCAACGCGTAAGTTTCACATAGCCAATAGTATGACTGAGATAACCAAGAAGAGGTGAGAAGTGAGGCAATGTGTTTCTACCAGAAAAATTGAAAACAATGTCTTGTTTGATGTTTTTCTGTTTATTTGTGTGCGTTCAGAGAAATATTTTGTGACTATGGCTGTGAGTGCTATAAAGTCGACTGATTTAAATGATTTAGTTCTGCACAGCAACGTCATCCGTTGGAGCATGTCTCATGGATTAATTACAGAGAGACAAAAATGTATCAAATGTGATGGTAAAATGACAACGCAATTGATCTGCACAAAAACAATGAGTAAGTGGGTCAATGTTTTTTAATTAAATCATGGGAGAAGGTATGCCGATTGATGTTTATCCGTAAAAGAGCAGCACATTCAATATATTAATAAACATTGGTCCACCTACCTTCTGCCATGATTTAATTAGAAAACACTGATCCACTTAGTCAGTGTGCTCATGCAGACCGATTGTGTAGAAACACAGAGCAGATACATATTTCACTGTTTTTTCAAATATATCATTGGTTATGATGATTTCCTTGGTTTCCAAATACTATCACAGTGTAAACAACTGTCATTTAGACAAGGAGCAATTGCATTTATAATCCTTGTTTACAACAATGTTTCACCCTTTATGTATTACTTCGAAACAAGTCGTCTGCCTGCTGCTCTCTCAATGGCTGCATAACACAAACAGCCACACACTTTCTTTTGTTCACATCAAGTGCTGACAACATTCCTGCACGAAACACATAAGTACGCCACTGGACCTATTCTAGACTTTTACCAACACATTTCTCCTCCACTGTGATCATGACATTTCACCTCAGACCACCATTATAAAAGACAGATTGATATTTCATTTTAGATAATTAATTAAACAAAATAACACAGACCAACAAAGCATATGCTACTTGTCCTTTTCTATATTAATGACTTCAATGACAACTGATGATATCAGCCTTCACTTACTTCAAACTGCTCAGATATTGTTACAGTTAGTATTAATTTGGATATTATGATTAATTCAGTCTCTTGTCACCAATTTTATGGTGTGATAATTCTCACAATACTGTTACTTCTGTAACTATATAGCAAGATTGTATGTGGTAATATAATATTTAGCTTTCCCACATTAGGTGTCTATAAATGGACAGTATGTAACCATATTTAAATACAGCATTATAGGCTAGAGACTATTTCACCAAAATATTTTCAGGTTGAAAGTCTACATTCCCATGAATCAATTTTTGTTTAATGAAGAAACAAGTTTGGTTTCACTAGTTTTCATGGCCGGGAATGATATTCTAATTTTCTCCACATTTATTAGTGATTATTACAATTCCAATTAGAACTGAAAACATGACGAATACGAACCTGATGATTTTGTTAGTGTTCATAAAATAAAGTTAAAATTTAATACATTGTAGTCACCATTACTGCAAAAAATTATACTGTTTTATCATAAACTTCAGACACAATGAGAAAGCTCATACTACATATAAAATCTGCAGGATTACATTGTTATGGCTTATTAAAGTGGATAAAGAGGAATATTGGATACAAGTCATCGGCTTTGACCAGTAATGTAGGAAACACACAACAAAAACTGTATACAATATGGGACTATAATCAGTAGTAACTTTTTCAAATGGTCTAAGCTACCAATCAGTCTGCCACTACATCCAGGATATTTTAATTTCACATTTGTTCAATCTGCCAACTCAAAGCCAAAATGTCACCACTTTACAACTCAACCTAGTCCTTGGGAAAAGCTACACCTCAGTCTGTCACCACAAGCCCCCCCCCCCCCCCATCCCCACCACATTTGTTGTCTTCACCAAGTAACAACTGGCCTGCTGTGAATACACACACGAAAAGAGGACATCACAGCAGCTGTTAATATTATGTCAGTGGTCAAAACCAATAACTTTATGAACTATTCCTCTTGATCCATTAAACCTAGTCAGATGTCAACACAGAATAATATGCTTAATTCCACAGTATTCCTAATCTTGACTAGGAACTTTGAGGTACTCACAAAATGAAGCAAAAATGACAAACAGAGTCACACAAGAAAATTTTGTGTCAGAATAATATGTAGTGGCTGCTGATCATTCTACTGCAGGAGTTTTTCAGTCTGACTGATAAAACTAATGATATTACAGAAACAGATTCACCACCATTTTGTGACATGCTATGTCACTATGTGATAAAGTCAAGTATGTGAGAAATATTTACAGGAACATGCTTCAAACCGTTGCCCTGGAATATAATAACAATAGATTTTGGTTGCAACACTACATGATGTTTCAAACTGGATGTTGTTCACACTACTGTTATAGTAACCTGAAGCATGACACTATAGGTACTATTAAGCATTGAAGTTAGTGTTAAAAAATGGAAAAACAAAGGCTGAATATTCAGCACTTTTTTAAATTTTTTGCAAGGAAACAACAAAGTTTGTTCAAATATGGATCTATGTTTGTATTCTTAAAAAATTACAAACCAACCTCTACTTTTTTTGTGCATGACCATTTCACAAGCACGTTTCACTGTATTTTATTGACAATCATGCAGTGTGTAACAGATCAAGAGCCTGAGAATCCACAGAGAATAACAAAGATTCTGTATGTCACTGAAGGTAGCCACAATTAGCAACATTAAAATTTAACGTGCATCTTGACCTTACCATACACAACTCCACCAATGTTACCAATGCAGAAGCTCAGATATGTGTAACAAAAATGACTTAGTACATTTTTTTTTGTCAGCTGCCCCTCCCCAAAACAAATCTTTTCACAATTCACTGACTCTTTCTCTGAATTCAAATAACCTAAGACTTCCTAATTTCTCAAGACAAGTTGCCACATTGTATTAAATGAAAAAAATAGTGGAGAAGAACTTAAATGCCAATTAAATAGACAACTATAAAAAGAAATACCGACCTGGTATGCAAACTGCCACACTCCTTCTAAACTGGACCGACAATTAACAGGCACATAATTTTCTGAGAAAAGTGTTATCAGCTGTTGATCCGAATGTAAACCTCTGCAAACTCTCTCAACTGTTGGTTCTTCATTTGCTCCAATTGTGACACAGGGTGCTGCATAAACACAGGATTGTGTAAGATTTTGCACTTGCTACAAATACAATCATAACCTGAATTCTCTGCATGGTACTGCAATCTTGTTACATCGCACATAACCTTTTTTCCCCAAATGTATTGGAAAATATTTAAGCAATCTGATGGTACAACTGCTATTAATATGCTGTAAGTGTATATAAACATCTCCAAGTCCGGATCTACGTAAATAATATTTTCCTTTTAGAAAGCTATTTGCACATAACTGTATTACACCACTAAAAAGTATATATCCAATCTTACAAAATAATTGTTGCATTACTTTAGTGTACTACTTTCTCACTACACAAGAGAACACAGCAAACTACCAAACATACAAGAAATAACAATAACATAAAAAAAAACATTTTTCAGGTCTGACTTTCTACTTTATAACCAAAAACTGGCAAAGGGGTTGCATAATTAAGTAATGCTGTACCTGATGATAATCTCCCAGAGTACATTCTTATGCACAGTTTTTAAATACTGTTATGTAGCTTTTACCATTGCTGAACACTGTTCCTGGTACACACTTCTCAGGGTTAACCATGGCTAAACCAGGAACAAAAAATTAGACTGACAACTTCACAAGGCCACAACTACTGATCTGTTAAGCTGCAGTCATACAGAGTTAAGAAAAGGCAACTGATACATCAGAACTAAGCACAACTGTTAACTCAAAGTAAAGAACAGCATTCATGCTGCACTCAGTTCGACAATAAATGCCCAAATCATATCTATTATATGGGCACAAACAATGTATTTCCAAACCACGTAAGTCTTACACATCAGCTAGAGTCAACTGACAATCAGTAATTACAATTCAATTTATACAATCTAAAACATTTGATCACGTGTTTCGCATATCTGTACGGTTGGAACTGATATCCCATCCAAGTGCTTTTAAGTGATTTCTTAAATCAAATGTCGAGAAGTTTTTACGGGTATGATTTATTAGGATTTGTTTCTGTTGTATTGAGAATCACATCAAATCTAAGCGCACTTACTCTCTATTTTCTCTAGAACGTTCACTGTCCGTACAATGAGCTTCACACAATTATAACAAGTTAACGTATCTTCCTGGAAAACAAACGTGTAGTTGACATGGTATTCTTCTTTCATTGCGAGGCAGCGCCCCTTCCTCGACATTGAATCTCCGTTGATCTCCGTAATGGTACTCTTCCCATTTTCCCAAGAAAACCATGAATCTTGAATAACGGGTGGAATTGTACAATTGGCTGAAACTGCAATTCGGAAATGATTGGTGACTCATATGCATATTCCTTAATGAAAGAGAAACACAAAACCATAACTTAAAATTTTGTAAACAAACAAAATAATTTGGCACACTCACTCAATGCTATATGCAAAAGGACTATGGACAACATAAACATAAGTTTAAAGCGCATTTTTGGAATTACAAATTTGTCCACGCCCATACCCTAACAACTTAAACACAACACAGCAACTGACGCTTGAACGTCAAAGACGTTACATCAAAGACATTATACATTTTCAGAGCTTCTATGGTTAGAAACGAAAAGGACGAAGGTAGATCGTACGTTAATTATGATTAATATACTTTATGTCAAATTATTGAAGTTCACTAGCGTAATCAAGAGCATATGAAACTTTTAAACTATTAAATAATAAAAACGCTAAATTCAGTTAAGAGTAGCTGTCAAGACCTGAAGAACTTTACTGAAACAAGTCCGGTTATAGTTGCCACCGGTGCTACCAGACAGTCAAAGCAGGAATACTGTCAGTGTCAGATTCGAATAGTGATGGGCTAAACTGCGATTTTCTGATAGCAGTGATTTCTGTGAATGCTACTTTTCAGTATCTGTTATTCTTAACTGTGATTTGTTGCAGTTACGGAATCCAGATCTTGTATCCCTTGTATCCCAACGCACTCTACCCTTGCTATTTCTGCGACTTCTGCAATCTCTGTGACTCCTGCGATTTCAGCGACTTATCACCGTTTGAAAAGTTACACTTGTTTACAAAGAAAATTGCATCTCAACAAAACTGTCATTAGTAAGTATGTTTTACAATTGTTCTTCCGTTGGCTTTACTTTTGTATTAAAGAAACAATTGTCAAAATATTAATAATGTAATTAATATGTACCGTAATAGTTCGTGTTTAGAAAACGAATTCTAACGTATTGGTATGTTCACAGGTACACGAACTACGTCTTTAGACTGGCTTAGTCAGACGAGAAGTTAGTTTCTAAGTGTTTCGATGACCTTAATTTGTAGAAAAATAAGGAATTAAAGACTTCAAATCAACCTGACGAAAACAAATAAATCTACCAATAACTCTTAAATGAGATCGTTCTTGCAAGTGTGAAACATCCCCCACTGAGTGGCTTTCATTACAGCAAATATTAGTAATACTACTCTGTCAGTTACATTGCTTGTAATTAGTGACAGCAAAATTGTTTAATGATCCTTGTGATTTTGCAGACGCAGTTCCGACTTTGATTTCTGCTGTACGTATCTATCCACATCAAGGATCTTGGGAGAGAATCGTGAAGATTCAAGACAGCTCTTAGAGGATTTGCAGTTTAAAAGTGCCATAATTATGAAATAAGTGTTCAGAATGAGTGATTGAACTGTGTTTAATTGAAGTTGTTATGTGATTTGAAAGGAATCATAAATGTTAAATACAGTGAGTAAATAATGAAAATCTCATTTTACACATGTTAAGCCATCCTATACCCGTAAATTTTCCGCCATGCATTTTGAGGCTGTTGATATGAAAGTGGGAAGTACAGATCTTGCAGTTAAATCAGGAATAGTTTAAGTGCAGTACTTGAAGGTAACCCAGAAAAAGCTTACTTACGTAGGTGGTTGTAGTGATGGCAAAAAGTTCTTGTGTGTGCAGTTGCCATGTAGAACACCAGGTGTAAAATTTTTCTCCAGACTCTTGAACTGTGTCAGAACAAAGGTGAAGCACTCATATAACTCAACACTATTTTTTTTGATTTCATTACACTTTTACAGATGTCTGAGTTCTGCTGTATTGACATTGTAAAGTCCTGTGGGCATGTGGAGTATTAACCAAAATTGTCATATTGAAAGCAGGATGAAACACATTTTATAGGTTACTTGCATCTAAATGATATTTCCAGGAGAAAAAGACAATAATACTTCTTATTGATATAATACATTCAGAGTCACAGCTGTGTATGACCAACCATAACTGTTGCTGAATGTGCATGTCGTCATATAATATGCAGACACAGTACATCGATCTTGTGAGGCACAAGGTTCTTAAAACGAAGTACGAACGTGGGTCAGCAGATAGCAGTAGGAAAAGAACGTTAATTGCGCTTTATAGTTGCTACTTGCGTCTCCTAGTTTGTCACAGAAATCGCAATTGGACTTGATAGCAAATCGCAGAGAAACAGCGTAGTACGAACTTTGGCCAACAGATGGCACTATTAACTGCACTATTTAGTCGCTTCTTGCGACTCTTAGTTGCGGCTTGTCACGGAAATCGCAGTTGGACTCGCAGAGATAAGCGCAGTATGGACTTTGACCAACAGATGGTACTGTTAAAAAGAGCGCTACGTCATAGTGACGTAACGCTAGGTCGTCGTGACGTAAATAACCTAAATCGACTACACGAGTACGTGTATCGGTCTTCGCTGTTGTACCACAGAGATTGCACCAATAAAGCCCGGTCCACACGCAACGATCTGTCTGCGCAAACATCGGTGCAGATGTCTGTACATGCAAAAGATCGCTGCAAATGTGGTGTGTTCACACGACACAAACCCCAATCTACTACTCACCCGCCATCTGTCGGTGTAGAAAAGAAATATCAGTGGCAAGCGACTACGCTCCCCGCAAACGTCAAACATTTAATTCAGTTATTTTGAAATATAGAAATGGAGGAAGTTCTGTTGTGGTCTGTGTTCGCAACTTGTGTTGCAAAAAACATTCAGACCAAGCGCAGGAAACAGAGAAAGCGGGCAAAATGGTGTAGACAGTGGCTGCTAAAGGGAAAGCAGTTCTCTCACGTAAATTTACTGAGAGAGTTGCAGGACGAACCTAACGACTGGCGAAATTATTTGCGGATGGATGTCGAAACTTATAATTATCTCTTAAAGCTTGTAACCCTTCATATTATGAGAAAAAATACTTGTATGAGAAGGGCAATTTCTCCTCATGAACGGCTGGCGGTAACATTGACACACCAATTTCATCTTCAATTGTACCCCTGCTTGGTCTTGGCGTTTCTTGATCACTAAGAAAGCCAAGCAGATCAAAATACCATAACGTTGGCTGGTATACTTTATCTACTCCTACACCAGATCTAGATTTCTGAACTTTGGATAACTGAATTAGAGCATTGGTTGCTGCAGTCTTTTTGTCTCGGTCACTATATTCTTTATTTTTAATCTTCCACAAACATGGGTGGTTTCTACATATTTCAATGAATTCACTTACAAACTCTTGAGAACACTGACGAGTATCAGACAATTTAATGCCCTGTGCACACAAACACTAGACTGAGCAAACAGCTGTTTCGCGCCAGATTTGCGGCGATCTCCTGTCCACACGCTCCAACTTGTCTGCGCAGATGTGGTTTGAACCCACAGATTTGAGAGGTTTCGCTCAAACCTCCAACTCCAACTTCCAGGTTTGCACACAACTCAGGTTGGTGCAAATCTTCTGTCCACACGCAACGATCTGTCTGCGCAAATGTGATGTGCGCAGACATTTGCGCAGACAGATCGTAACGTGTGGACGGGACTTAACATGAAAGCTGAACGTATATAGATGTGTACAAGCGAATTACAGCTGTAGTGTGGTATGCTGGTCCCAGTTGAAGTACTTATTAAGCTGTAATCTCAACAATTCTGGATGTTATTGGGTGTTTCTTGATGTAATGAATGTCTGAAGGAAGAAACCATAACAGTAACGAAAGTCTAGTCATTTTTAAAAAAAATCCGATTAATTGTGCCTAAATCATGTGGATAGAAACGTGAAATAGAGAGAAATTAGAGTGATTCGTATTTTTATAAAAGCCAATGGATTGTACATAATTCTTCTGGGCAGAAACGTTAAACTGAGAAATTAATGTGGCTCCAAAGATAATTCCGAATTTTGGTGGAATTTTATCTTCATGCTGTAGATCAGCACAGAAACTTTTGCTATTCAGAAACAAATTACTGCTGATGATTATAATGTACTGACCTGTTATACCACGTCATTATTTTTCTTCATAGTTGTACACTATGAATAAACAATGTCATGCAAGTCACATTTACCAGAATTTTAATCAACTGAAAGTAGTGAGTGGTGTTGCCATTTTCAGCTACTTTTTGTATGACTCTCAGGCAACATGGAAATAACTTCATACCAAACACCCCCAAAATTTATACCATGTCTATTGAGAGAATAAACAAACACAGTATTCCACCATCGCATATGAAATATCACTTAGTGCTGCTAAAACTATGGGCTGTTGACGTTATTTTGTCAAGTAGCTCATCCATTGTAACAGTCAGTGTACAACATCATTTGGCACCTAATAGGAAACCTACTTTTTTGTAGTTCATACTGCTTAAATATTAAAATGTAACAATTATAGACGAAATATCATTGTTTTTTCACAGTATACAGCATATAAAGAAAAATGACATGTTATAAACAGCTTACATTATACTTTATAATCATCAGCAATAATTTATTTCTGAAGAGCAAAATTATCTGAGTTGATTTGCAACATGAAAGCAAAATGAAAATTCCACCAACATTCGGAATTATCTTTGGAACCACATTAATTTCTCGGTTTAGCATTTCTATCCAGAAAAATTATGTGCAGCACACTGGCTTTTATAAAAATACGAAACACTTTAATTTCTACCTATTACACGTTTCTGTCCACATGATTTATGCACAGTTAATCGGATTTTTAAAAAATGACTACTCGTTTTTTTTTACTTTCGTTGTGGTTATGGTTCCTTCATTTATATATTCGTCATGTTCAAGAAACAAACAATAGCATCCCACATTGTTGGAATTAGAGCTTAATAATTAATTATTTCATGTTTCTGTCGACACAACCATGCACAATTATATGGATTTTTTTAAAAATTATTACAAGCTTTTTTTGACTTTCGTTGTGTTCATGAAATACCCAATAACATCCCAAATTCTTTGGATTACTGCTTAATAAATAATTATTACACGTTTCTGTCCACACGATTAATCGGATTGAAAAAAAAATGACTACAAGCGTTTGTTTGTTTCTTTCGGTGTGGTTCCTTCGTTCAGACATTCATTATGTTCAAGATACACACACAATAACATCCAAACTTGTTGGGATTCCAGCTTAATAACTAATTCAACTCGGCTGAACATACCACACAACAGCTGTCACTTCGTTTGTACACGTTTATTTACATATAGCTTTTACGTTATCGGTGCAACCTCTGTGGTACAACTGCAAAGATCGATATACGTACTCATGAAGTCGATTTAGGTTTATTTACGTGACGATGAGGTAGCGTTACGTCACTATGACGTAGGACTCTCCTCACCTAGCGTGAGATGAATGCTACCCTAAAAGAATGGGGGTGCTGCTTCTAGCCGCGACTTGTCACTCAAATAGCAGAAAACAGTACGAAATTCGGCTAACAAATGGCTCACGGCGTTGAATGTAAAATGCTACTTCCGACTGCTAATTGTGACTGAAATCGCAGTTAGATTCTGTAAAGTTGTTATTGTGATATCTGCAACTTCTCAATCACTATGATTTCTAACATACGCGATTTCCTGCCCACCATTAGATTCGAACATCCAGCCAACAGTATCAATCAGAGGATGAGTAGTATTCACCTATACCCCACAGTCACGGCGTAGACTTTGTCGCAGCTGACTTTACAAAATCTGCAGTTATGACAAGTGACATTGCTAAGAAGCGGCCTGTGGAAGCAGTACTTCGTTCTGGGAAGTACAGAATCATTTTAATTTGTGTGGCAATTCAAACATCTCATAACTCGTTTCATTAGACATTCAAATTAGGCAAGAGCGAGAGAGTGAACAATCACAAAATAAACTGAGTTCATGTATCATGTAATTAGTACCATCGGTTCTGTCCTCCATGCTGCAACGACGCTAGCCTGGACAATGTTGCAACGAAAGACTACGATTCATCTGCTGCTATTCTTCAACAATTGAAAGAAGAAAACGAATTACTGTGTGAAGAAATTAGACCACTCAAAGAATGCTGTGCGCAGAGCGACCAGGAACTATGTAAAAGGCTCGTTAATAGTGAGTAATTAGAAATAGGTTATAGGCCTAATATCGACGCCAACTGGTCGCCGCTTGGAAACAGGCCTGATACTAGTCAGGTAGAACAGTGGAATATTGTGCCTTTAAAAAACACCACAAAATCTGTTAATAACCAGAAAAACCCGAAACGTGATCTAACCCTTTCAAATAAGTATGGTATTTTGGAAGCTATCGATGGGGCAGAGAGCATAACCACAGTCTGCATTCAAACCAATTCAAGGTCTAACCTACAATTGAAGCCAACAACAAAGACTACTAAACAAGTCCTCAGAACGTTTGTACCTAGGCCTAGAAGATCCGTAAACGCTCAAATTCACACTGATAGCCAAGGTAGGAATGTGTATGCTGGAATAATGGAGAAAAGCAACTTCAATGTTACTAGTTTTGTGAGACCAGGGGCAAGCTTCAAGGAGGCCATCCAAAGTGCTGTGGGAAGTGTCAAGTCAGACCTCGACGTTACTGCACTACTGATGGGAACAAACAATGTGGAGAGAAATGAAAGGCAAAATCTTTTCTCCTCACTGAAAGACAGGCTTCAAGATCTTCAGAGTGTCAAAATTATCTGTGTTTTTTCTGTTCCAACATGGTATGATCTACCTGTATGGTCAGCCATCAATCAAGAGGTGAAGAAAACTAACCAGGAAATGTTTAAGATGTGTAAACACTTTACGAATGTCACTTTTTTTGACCTCAGCAACATTGGTAGGAAGTTTCATACATCTCATGGTTTTCACCTAAATAGGTTAGGTAAAAGATTTGTCTCAGATGTTATTGTAGACATAGCAGAAAATTTTTTTCTGAATCAAGCTAAGTACCATAATGCAATAGCCTTAGAACACAATGTTAACCATCCTGTACACTCTGATAATACTTTTTTAGTCTAACCAAGCACATTGATTTAGCAGTGAATAGGAATATTAGTGCTGATTCTAATTCCTCACAAAATAACCAAAGTCTCAGAATTTGCTTCCTCAGTGTGCAAGGGCTGAGTAGTAAATCCCTAATGTTGAATGAATTTGTCTTAGAAAATCAGTTTGATGTGATTTGTGTTAATGAGCATTGGTGTAAATATGATGAAATTTGCTTTATTCAATTTGATGACTTTATGCTGATTAGTAACTTCTGCAGGGATAAGTGTATACATGGTGTACTGCAGTCTACATTAAAAACTCTTTGCTGGATTATAGTAGCAAGCTAGATGTGAGTTGTCTGTGTAAGGAATTTGATTTTGAAGTATCAGGAATATGTATAAATGACATAAAGTTAGTAGTTTTATCTCTGTACAGATCCACAGATGGTGATCCCTCTTTGTTTCTTGAAAAATTGGAGGAATTATTAGAGTTTTTTTAATGGTAACAAGTGGAAAAACTATGAGATACTAATTGGGGGGGGGGGACCTAAATGCTGACTTTGATGTCACAGAAGATAAACCTAGTGTAAGAGAATTTAAAAATTTACTTAGGCAGTTTAACTTTGTCTACACCAATACCAAACCAACCAGAGGCTTGGCCTGTCTTGATAACATCCTAACAAGCTACTTAAGATCACTTTTTCATATGGTGTAGTCAATTTTCCGTTTTCTGATCATGATGGTGAATTTCTCACTTTTGGAAATTCTTTTGTAACTCACAATGCATCTCATAAGTCCAAATTAGTTGTAACAAGACCTGTAGATGACACAAAATTGTTTAATTTTAGATACCAGCTTAGTTCCTTCAATTGGTTTGATATGTTCGCTAAAATAGAACATTTGTCAGCTGATTATGTTTTTGAGAAATTTTTTTCAATATTCAATACTTTGTTTGAAATGACTATTCCGCAAAGAAAATGTAAAATTAAAGTGACCGCCAGTGAATCTAAAATTAAAAAGAGAAATAAAGAGTGGTTTACTCCCGAATTATCCGATTTAAAGCTTAAAGTTATGTTGTATTTCGATCTAAACAAAAAGATTAATACTCAGCAATCCAAATTTTTCTTTACAGAAGCTAAGAAAAAATATAGGGCAGCTTTTATTGAAGCAAAAAAACAACATAACACTATAAGTATCGAGGCATCAAAAAATAAATGTAAAAAAGCTTGGAATATAATAAACTCAGTCGCCAAAAATAACAAACCAAAAGAGGTAGCTGTCTCAGCAAATGATTTTCACAATTTCTGTATACAGTTAGTTAGGGATATTCAGAAAAATATCGTTAAACCCGCGGAAACTGTTGCTCAAATGATGGAAAATTATAATTTGGAGTTTAGGTATGACAGACATAATTTTGTGTTCTCTGAAGTGACGCAACAGGAGGTTTTAAATATTGTAAATAAGTCTTCTAGAAGTGCCAATATATACGTCATATCCTGTAAGATATTGAAAAATGTTATTGAATGCGTTGTCAGCCCTCTAACTTATGTTATAAATAAGTGTCTGACACAGGGAATTTTCCCCAATGTACTGAAGTTATGTAGAGTTGTTCCTGTGTATAAGAATGGAGATGGAAAATGTCCATCTAGTTACTGACCCATATCCCTAACTCCTGTTTTTTCTAAACTATTGGAAACTGTTATGCATAACCAAATGTGTAACTTTCTAGATAATAATTCTATTATTTCCAATGAGCAATTTGGTTTTAGGAAAAATAGATCGACCACTCATGCTATTGATTCGCTCGTTAAAAAGGTTCTCCAGGTATTCGAAGGTAAGGAGTTTGCTCTGGTCACCTTTTGTGATCTGAGTAAAGCATTTGATTGTGTGAATCACAAGTTACTTCTGAATAAATTAGAGATTTTAAGTTTTCAAAACAGTTTCTTGGGTATTTTTTAGGTCTTTTTCGGAGCACCGTAAACAGATTGTTTGTATTAATGAAGGTAGATCCAATGTAGCTGATGTCCTGTGTGGAGTGCCTCAGGGCTCGGTGATTGGCTCACTGCTTTTTCTGATTATAATTAATGATTTACCATCTAATGTAAGTTCCCATTCAGTTTTAAATGCTGACAATACAACCTTTATCAACAATGACCCTGACATTGAATTGTTAAAAAGTATAACAGAAAATACCATCAGTGAAGCATCAAAATGGTTCAGAGCAAACGGTTTTTTTTAAATGAAAATAAAACACAGTTCATGTTTTTCAGCTTAAGAGATACCTTATTTCTGAATACTTCAAATGCTGTTAAATTTCTTGGTATATATTTACATAGTGAACTTAATTGGAATTACCATATTAACTATATATCTGCTAGTCTTTCTAGAGTAATCTATTTGTTGAGAAGGTATATTAGATCAGCAAATTTTGCCCTCTTTCAGAGCATTATTTCTTATGGTTTACTATTATTGGGAAACTGTAGCCATGTACATGATATTCTTCTACTGCAAAAGGAGTTGTAAGAATTGTCACTGATTCTGGTAGACTAGATACCTGCAAGCCAGTGTTTGTGAAACTAAAAGTTATGACTGTTGTTAATCTCTATATATATATTGTTGTTCTACATACCATGAACAATTTACCAAACCAGCAATTAAGAGAAAATATACATTCGTATAATACGAGAAACAGGAAACACATTGATGTACCTTTTCAACGTTTAACTAAGTCTTTAAAAAACTATCATGTAATAGGTTCCAAATGTTGCAATAAATTTTCTCTTTGTAAATTCGATTGTTCTATGGAAAAGATCAAGCCAAAACTGTATGAGCTGCTGGTCGAGCATCCTTTTTATTCCATTGATGAATTTCTTGATTGCAGTCAAAAATAAATAATATTATAAACTTTGGCTGCTCCCGATATACTATATTAATTATTTCATTAGCAGTTCTAGTTACCTATTTGTTAGTAGCTAGTAATAAGCATTAATCTGTTTTTCCCTGCACAGCTTCAAATGGCAGTTATTATAACCTGATGTAATATTTCTTTGTATATAAAATGTTTTCCTGTCTTGGTATTCTGTATTCTGACTTTTTCCAATATTTTGTACTGGTACATTCTGATTGATTTGGTTGTACTACCTCACTTTATATATTGTATCTCCTGTCTATTCACTATTTATAAAACTATTGTATTATTGTACTTATAACTCCTGCATACAATTTTGTTTATATTTTGTAATTTGACGTTGTCTATTGCTTGTGTAAGCTTAATGACAATAAAATCTTTTTATTATTATTATTATTATTCTTTCTTTTCTCACACGTTATGTCTGGTTAAAAATGGAAAGTGACGCGGACCTTGATCAAGCGTGACTTCCTTTTAACTGTACGGTATATGTTACATTGCATTTAGGAACTTTCGGGTAATTGAACATGTATCAATAATTACAGATTTCTGTAGTTGTATATGTAAGTTTGGATGTAGCTGTATTGCGTTATTGTACTGGTGCATATTGTGTGGTATGACTCCTGTAGTTGATAGTATAATTGGTATAATGTCAACTTTTTCCTGATGCCACATGGCCTTGACTTCCTCTGCCAGTTGGATGTAATTTTCAATTTTTTCTCCTGTTTTCTTCTGTATGTTTGTTGTATTGGGTATGGATATTTCGATTAGTTGTGTTAATTTCTTCTTTTTATTGGTAAGTATGATGTCAGGTTTGTTATGTGGTGTTGTTTTATCTGTTATAATGGTTCTGATCCAGTATAATTTCTATTCATCATTCTCCAGTACATTTTGTGGTCCATACTTGTGTGTGGGAACGTGTTTTTTTTGTTAGTTTATGTTGTATGGCAAGTTGTTGATGTATTATTTTTGCTACATTGTCATGTCTTCTGGAGTATTCCGTATTTTCTAGTATTGTACATCTGCATGTGGTATGATCTACTGTTTCTATTTGTTGTTTGCAAAGTCTGCATTTATCTGTTGTGGTATTGGAATCTTTAATAATATGCTTGCTGTAATATCTGGTGTTTATTGTTTGATCCTGTATTGCAATCATGAATCCTTCCGTCTCACTGTATATATTGCCTTTTCTTAGCCATGTGTTGGATGCGTCTTGATCGATGTGTGGCTGTGTTGGATGATACGGGTGCTTGCCATGTAGTGTTTTCTTTTTCCAATTTACTATGTTTCATAAATTTTTTCAAACTGTTGCATGCTTGAGCCCCCGGATCGAGATGTAGCCTTGTGCGGTTAGTGGCTGACGCTACAGATCTTTATTTATGAAAATATACAGTACAATCACCAAAAAATTTTACATATTCACATACACCTTTACCTTTAATCGAAATAAATACAGATTCGTAAGGATTGAGATTTCTTTCGTTACATGTATACAATACAAGTGGAGAGGTTGAATCATAAGCAGATTTACCAAGGTCTTTATTAGCAGGTTCAAAGATATGGTAGATACGATAGGCAATTACGTCTCTATCATTAAAACTTTCAAGTCCAGGTACAGAAGACACTCCACTACCACCTCTAACAATGGCAACAGGGAACCATCCATTTCCATGTGAGAAAGTATCGTTTATATCAAGGCTAAAATTAAGAGAACATCCAAGAAATACACAAGGTCTTCTGTACCTTACCTTATTTATTCTTTTGTTATGTGTATACAATACAAGTGGAGAGGTTGAATCATAAGCAGACTTACCAGAGTCTTTATTAGCAAGTTCAAACATATGGTAGGTACGATAGGCAATTACATCTGTATCTTTAAAACTTTCAAGTCCAGGTACAGAAGACACTCCGCTACCACCTCTAACAATGGCAACAGTGAACCATCTATTTCCATGTGAGAATGTATCGTTTATATTAAGGCTAAAGTTAAGAGAACATCCAAGAAATACACAAGGTTGAACCATAAGCAGATTATCAAAGTCTTTGTTAGCAAGTTCAAACATATGGTAGGTATGATAGGCAATTACATCACTATCATTAACACTTTCAAGTCCAGGTACAGAAGACACTCCGCTACCACCTCTAACAATGGCAACAGTGAACCTTCCATTTCCATATGAGAATGTATCGTTTATATCAATGCTAAAATTAGGAGAACATCCAAGAAATACACAAGGTCCATCGACAAGAGTGTGGGCCACAACACTCTTCACTGGAATACGATTCTCCTTGTCCCCAGATAGTTACATGTATACAATACAAGTGGAGAGGTTGAATCATAAGCAGAGTTACAAAAGTCTTTATTAGCAAGTTCAAACATATGGTAGGTAAAATAGGCAATTACGTTTCTATCATTAAAATTTTCAAGTCCAGGGACAGAAGACACTCTGCTACCACCCCTAACAATGGCAACAGTGAACCATCCATATCCACGTGAGAATGAATCGTTTATATCAATGTTAAAATTAAGAGAACATCCAAGAAATACACAAGGTCCATCGACAAGAGCATGGGCTGCAACACTCTTAACTGGAATACGGTTTTGCTTGTCTCCTGCTGTTGTAGTAAGTTCAATGTTTTCTATATTTTTGTAAACAGTTGTGTGACGACGACGTCGGTATCTCCTGTAAGGCATGTTGAAAGCTGTAAAGATAGAGACGTAATTGCCTATCGCACCTACCATATGTTTGAATTTGCTAATAAAGACTTTGGTAAATCTGCTTATGACTCAACCTCTCCACTTGTATTGTATACACGTAACAAAAGAATTAAGTTCAAACATATGGTAGGTACGATAGGCAATTACGTATCTATCATTAAAAACTTTCAAGTCCAGGTACAGAAGACACTTCGCTACCACCTCTAACAATGGCAACAGTGAACCATCTATTTCCATGTGAGAATGTATCGTTAATATCAAGGCTAAAATTAAGAGAACATCCAAGAAATACACAAGGTCGATCGACAAGAGCGTGGGCAGCAACACTCTTCACTGGAATACGATTCTTCTTGTCCCTAGGTGTTGTAGTAAGTTCGATGTTTTCTAAATTGTTGTAGAGAGTTGAGCGACGTGACGTCGGTATCTCCTGTATTCCAGTGAAGAGTGATGCTGCCCACGCTCTTGTCGATGGACTTTGTGTATTTCTTGGATGTTCTCTTAATTTTAGCCTTGATATAAACGACACATTCTCACATGGAAATGGATGGTTCTCTGTTGCCAATGTTAGAGGTGGTAGCGGAGTGTCTTCTGTACCTGTACGTGAAAGTTTTAATGATAGAGACGTAAGTGCCTATCGTACCTACCATATGTTTGAACTTGCTAATAGAGACTTTGGTAAATCTGCTTATGATTCAACCTCTCCACTTGTATTGTATACACGTAACAAAAGAAAACTCAAATAGTATAAACGATACATTCTCACATGGAAATGGATGGTTCACTGTTGCCATTGTTAGAGGTGGTAGAGACGTAATTGCCTATCGTACCTACCATATGTTTGAACTTACTAATAAAGACTTTGGTAAATCTGCTTATGATACAACCTCTCCACTTGTATTGTATACACGTAACAAAAGAAAACTTAATCCTAATGAATCTGTATTTATTTGGATTAAAGGTAAAGCTGTATGTGAATATGTAAAGTTTTTTGGTGATTGTACTGTATATTTTCATAAATAATGATCTGTAGCGTCAGCCACTAACTGGACAAGTGTACATTTCGAACCGGGGGCTCAAGGATGCAACAGTTTGAAAAAATTTATAAAACATAGTTCCCCATGCTGGGCCTCCAACTGCCAGACTGCCCGCTTATCGTCTAGATGGTGGTTACGTAACCATCTGGCTCGGCGTTGGCGGCGCGCCAGGGGGGACGCACATGCCTAGAACACCCAGTATGCGCGTCCGGGATAACGCTCCCGCTGGTCACTGTGAAAACTCTAAGTCCGCTGCTATATAAGCGAGCGCGTTCTCGCGCTACGCTCATTCTGTGTCTAGCTGCTGCACAGGCAACTGCATCGAACGCTGCCAACATGCCTTACAGGAGGTACCGACGTCGTCGTCACACAACTGTCTACAAAAATATAGAAAACACTGAACTTACTACAACATCTGGGGACAAGAAGAATCGTATTCCAGTGAAGAGTGTTGCTGCCGACGCTCTTGTCGTTGGACCTGTTCCAACCAATGACCCAGCTACTATGGACACTCAAATATTTTGCCTCTGGTGATTTCCTTCTGTCGTTGGAGGTTTTATTGTTATTGGAAAGGGAACAGCCATCAGGACTGTCAAAAGGATGTGCATTACACTGGACAACATGCATAAGAGACAGTTTTTTAATTATTTCAGTTTCTGATATAATTAAATAAAAATAAAATAAACAAATTTAAATGGATTAATGTATTTTTATTCTGAAGTAATTTGTTTTAATTTTTATTTTCTGATACTAATTTCGAGCTTTATGCTCTTTTTTAACCAATACAGTTCTTTCTCCCTTCTCTAGTTCTTGTCAAGCTACTTTCGATGCAGCACCATCTGCAGCTCTGCTAACTCTTTCGCAATTGAGGACAGGTACTTTTATTCTGGAAACAAAACTGACAGGTCTAAGCTGAGATGACTGTAGATAAGAAGGAAGAACACAATGTACTTGTCTTGCTGCCAGTTACTTCCCCTTCCCTCCCAAATTACACATTTATGCCAGAGATGACAGCACAAGCCAGAATTATGCGTGAAATAATTACTGTTCCTCGGACATTTATGGTGAGATGCAATAAAAACAGCCTCCCATTTGATATGTGGCCTAGGTACATTTCTATCCAAAGACTGTAAAAAAGATAATGGTTGCTTATTGTAAATGTTGGCATCTTATTTTTCATATATACCCTCAATATAATTAATAAGCACAACATCACAGAAACGAGATTTATATATGCCCAATAACTGCAAAGGTGGATGCACAAATAGTGTTCAATAATTCAAAAAGGGTATTTTCTGTAGAGCACCCACTGCTGCTGTAGTGAAGTAATCATTCTAAGATGTAAATACAACAACAAGCTAGCCAGTAACGCCTATCAGAATTTTCAGTCAAATCAACCACGACAATGAATGTGTTGCCATTGTTTATTAGAGAGACTGAAAAGATCTACTATTTCACAAACCAGACAGCATTTCACAATTGCTTCTATATTATGTGCCTACACTATCTACTACACAGTTACATTTGATGGAATACTATCGTGTTTAGATACGTCGCATTTGAATCGAACTGACTGTGGCGTCCTTCTGTTGATAAACTTTATCAGTTGTGTATTTCATTGTACACAATTTGGCACTTACATTGCATATTTTTGGCGCCATCAATCTGTAGCCTCTGCTACCGTCTCTGGGCATAATATTTGCGTGTTTACTTATTACAAAAAAATCGTACATTTCTTATAGCTGCTCTATGTGAAGTTGTTTGGAAACTGTTGCATACATTTTCCCATATTTTTTTCGGAAATCTAGAAAGATCTCTTACTGGTCAAACAACAAATACGTGGTCCTTTGACTAATTTCAGGATAGATCGTTTATATATATATATATATATATATATATATATATATACAGGGTGTTACAAAAAGGTACGTCCAAACTTTCAGGAAACATTCCTCACACACAAAGAAAGAAAATATGTTATGTGGACATGTGTCCAGAAAAGCTTACTTTCCATGTTAGAGCTCATTTTATTACATCAGGGCCTGACTATGCTGCCATGCCTTTGCTGCTTCCTCATATGTTCCCTACTGCCTGTCTGAAATACTGAGTCAGCACATCATCAGAATGTATGGGATGTTGAGTTCAGGTAAGTGATGAGATGCTAATACTATGCAATACAGATACTGAATGATTTTCTTATCTACGAGAAATGTATGTTATTGTCAACTGAATGGCATTTTACAGATACCAAAAAGGTGATGTGTCAAAAGATAAGTATTACAGTCTCCAAACTGAATGATCACTCATGGTCAGAGGTTGAAACTGATTCGAAAGAGTGGGTGGACGCCTTCCAGTAGGTATGTGATCTGTGTTAAACATTTCAGAAAGACAAAATAATAAAATCTCATAATCGTTTTAAATTTTTGCATTGATGTGAGTAGAAATATCCACAAGCTTGGCTAAAATTACTTGGACGTGCAGTTATAGAAATTTTTTCAATCTATTATTTTGTTTGAAAGTGCCAACTAAATTTAACTGTAAGAAAAATCAAAGTCAAATAACACTGAAATGAGAAGAAAAAATGTTTGAGAGAGAGAAACGAAGAGCAGTCTGTAGAAGATTTGATGCAAAGCTTCACATAGTTATATGAAAGTGGAGGTAGGATTATGCAGGGTGTCCCAGGAGGAATGGTGAATATTTGGGGATATGACAGGAATATTCATTTGAAGCAAAAAGCTTCATATCAACAGATGCAATATTCCAAATGGTTTCTAAGATAGAACACATTTGATATTTGTTTTTGGGTTAGCGGTGCACACATGTCTCTTACCCACTCACCTCTTTGATGTTTTATTCCAACCCAACCTACCTCATTGATTTCAGCTTCTTGTTTGGGATGTCTTTCTGCTATAAAAATAGTCTGTTGAAAGTGCAGTTGCCCATGGCATCATGTGAGTGAAGTAGTGGAAGGGATTGAGAGTGTATCAGAGAGAAGTATTGGTTAAATGTGTTTGTATGTGTGCTGGTCCATACGCCACACATCTACACCAATGAAGAATGTGCAGGTATAGTGAATATTTACAGCTTCTGTGATGGTTGTGCTCCTGTTGCTATCAAAGAATATCATCAGTGCTTTCCAATACATATAATTCCTGATCATAGAGTGTTTACTAGAGTTTTCAGTAGATTGCGTGAAATAGGTATTCTTCCAAGTTAACACTTTTTTCTCAATGTGTTGTTCAAAAACCTCTGCAGGAACAGCAACACATTGTTGAAATACTGCAGCACAGTCCTACTACCACCACACAGTGACATTCTACATGTGTCACTGTCCCACAAACAGACGTATGGCAGACATTACATGCAGAAAACTTGTACCTGTTTCATATACAGCGTATCCACAATCTTCATATTGGCGACATTGCCACATGACTTGAATTTTGTCACTTTCTAGACCATCGCCATTTGATTCCGTTAATACTGTCCACAGATGAGGCCATATTTAAACAGAACTGAATCAACAACACATGCATTAATCATTGATGGTAACAGGAAAATCCACACACTACAATGAAAAACAATTTCCAGTTTCTTTTCCTATCAGAGTTTGATGTGGCCTGATCAGTAACACATTGACAGATCCAGTCGTTTTAGAAGAGCGAATTATGAGACAGAATTACTTGCATTTTTCATTTGTTGGATACATTGGGGAAGTCTCTTTGTCTACATGGACTGAAATGTACATCCAACATGATGGAGCCTTTCCACATTTCACCAGACGTGTAATGGGACAGCTTAACTATGCTTACCCTAAGCAGTTGATTGGTTATGGTAGTAAAATTAATTGGCCATCCAGCTCGGCAAAACGTATGCCTTTATTTGGGGGTTGGATGAAACCTGAGGTGTATAAACATAAGGCAGATGTGCAAGATGAACTGCCTGGTTATGTCATGAATGTTACTGCCCTCATTAGGAAATGTGTAGAGACACTCAGACAAACAACATGACATGTTCTCTGAAGAGTGCACAAATGCGTTGAAGATGATGGTGAGATATTTAAATAACAATTGTAAACTCTGCAACAGCATTAATGTGACATATATGACAATGGTTAGAGGTGAATGTGTTAAAAATGTGTGTTTTCAATTGATACTTCACAAAAATTTTTCATATATTGTAATATGTAAGATATTGGTTGGTTGTGGGTTCGGTTCTCTGTCCAAGATGGGGGATGTGGACATTAGCAGAGGCATATCTGTGTGAGGATAAAATAGTTCTGTGTTGCTACTGATGGAGGTGGCACAGTGGTTAGCACACTGGACTCACATTCAGGAGGATGACAGTTCAAACACAAGTCTACCTATTCAGACTTAGGTTTTCCATGATTACCCTAAACTGCACTAGGCAAATGCTTCTGGGATGGTTCCTTTGAAAGGGCACGACTACTTTTCTTCCCATTTCTTGACACAATCTGAGCTTGTGCTCCATGTCCAATGACCTTGATGTCGATGGTACGTTAAACCTAATCTTCCTTCCTTCTGTTTAGTTCTTTATTGCTTCTTTACTAATTTATACAGCTTGGATTTCACCATGTTTCTGGTGAGAAGTGGCCATGGAAAGGCAGGAGAAGGAACTCAACAAGACTTTAATTATTCCATCCTGATAGTAGAGTCAGTCAAGCACATTTTCTTCTTTACATATATTCAGCACTGTAGAGACCGGTGTGGTAATGGCCAGAGGTGCAGACAGGTGAGCTGCTTACACAGTGGAGGACTGACACAGCCCGCTGACTCAGCTACGATCCGAATGCTATATGTGCCTCAGCTGTGGCGGTGGGTGATATTGGCTGGCATAACAGGAGGTCACAATACTGCCCAGAATCTGACTCAGAACTGCTGGCTGGACTCTGGCGATGGCGAGAGATCCTAAGAGGGTCGTGGCTGGAATGATGTTGACTGTCCAGGCTGGGTGGACAGTCAGAGATCCCACCTTCACAGCCAGGTTGTGGCAGAGTTACAATGCTGGCACAGATGGTCACAGACTGGGTGTCACTTACTGGCCAACTGGCAAAACACTCTGGCAGGCTGGTATGGTTGTGGTTAAATACTGCTGCCACGTGCTGACAGTTTTGCAAGGTGTGACATTTTGGTGTCACTTGGAACCATCTAGAACAGGGGAATGACTGGGGTCTGGCATAATCGACAGAGCGCATCGGCGACACAAAATGCAGTCAACCAGAGTGGCTTCTCAAAGACTGGTCCCAGGGCATGGTGTCATGGAAGTCTTGCTGCGGCTAATGGGTGCTAATCGTATATGGGCAGCCGATGTCATTGGCTTGTGGCCTGATTTTGGCGGTCTTGGGTTGATGATCATACATTTCAGTGACCAGCACCTGCTGTCTGGATGTGGCAAAATTTGTGGTAAAATCTTATGGGACCAAACTGCTTAGGTCATCGGTCCCTAAGCTTACACACTACTTACTCTAACTTAAAGTAACTTATGATATGCTAAATACACACACCAAAGCCCGAGGGAGGACTCGAACCTCTAACAGGGGGAGACACGCGGGCCGTGACAAGATGGCTCAGGCCGAACAGCTACCCCACATTGCTCTGGATGTGGCCTCGTTGTAGTTCTGGACTATGACTTTATCTGTGATGGTGTGTAAATGTTTAAACCTGACCAGGTAATGAATAATATAAAAAATATAGATAATAATGCACAGGGTGTTCATAGTTAAAAGTTACAGTTACAAAACGCTGTAGTAAGAGAACCGCTCACAGAATGTCATCAAATGTGAACAGTGTATTATTGACGCAGAGGGAAACGTCATGGAACAAAAAATTTACAATTTGACCAATAGATGGTGCTGTTAGCTTCAGAATGTGTACACCAACAGATGCACGATGCATGGCTGCTCCTCAGTTTGCATCCGAGAAAGCCAACATGACTGTCCCCGTGAAGCATTGTGCACTGCTGGTAAAGCTCTTTTATGAGAACAGTGATTGCGTGCCAGTAGCCCTACAGAAGTTGTGGACATGCAAGAGAATGAAAAAAAGCGTTGGTCCAATGTCTGCTAAGGGTCTAGAGAAAAGATTACAAAATTCGAAAAGACAGGTTCTTTTGAAGAGCAATGTGGTAGAGGGAGGAAAGCAGTTGAGCTGACATCTGTCAAAGATGTGGCCACAGCATTGCAGGAGGGGTCGAGTTGTGGTGTGCAAACATGCAATGCATGGGGAATTGCCTGAACGGTGGACATACCTGCGAGCACAGTGCATAAAATTCTATGGAATCTCCTGCTTTGCTATCCATAAGGAACACCCATGCTCCAGAGTTTTTTCCTGCTGACCTGCCAGCAAGAAAAACATTCGTTCTGGAATTTCTTGCTCGTTTGGAAGTGGATAATGAAGGGCCCTGGATCATTCTGTGGACAGAAGAAACCCATTTCCATCTTCAAGGACATTTCAATACGCGAAATAGCAGAATATGGGCAACGAAAAATTTGAACAATCAACCAGCACAGCTTCATTCTGAAAAGGTGACTATGTGGTGCGGGTTGATGGCATCTTTTATCAAAGTGCTTTATTTTTCAAGGGATGAGTACTGCACCGTCACTGGTAAGAACTATTCGAGTCTTTCGATGCCAAAGTCTTTCCAACCCTTCAACAGAATGGATGTGTGGATAGGATCATTTTTATGCAACCTGACGCTCCTCTACACACGGCACAACCAGTGAAGTGGCTACTGCAGAGGCATTTCGGAAATGCTAGTATTATCAGCTATAGTTTCCCTACAACCTAGCCGCCTGATCTGGCTGTGGGGTTATCTGAAAGATGTTGTGTTCAGAGCTCCAATTACGAAAGTAAATGAATTGAAGGCACACTTTGCACATAACATTCTGAATGTAGCTCCTGAAACACTCCGAGCCATTGTGGAACATGGTGTTTCTCGATTTCAACTTGTGGCACAAAACGGTGGACAACATATCGAGCATGTATTGCGCCAGTGTCACAACAGTTAGAAACGGATAGTAGTGGAGCTAGGGCCGCCGACAGTGCATTTGGTTAGTGCAGGTTGCCTGCATCAGGGGCAGGTATGCACTCAGGTGTAAACCTATTGTTCTCCTTTGATTGACAGGTACTTAACCTATTGTTCTCCTTTGATTGAAAGTGGTTTTCCATGTCACTACACTTAACCTATTGCCCCGCCCCCACCCCTTCAGACTCCCCTCCCCAATCAGGAAACCTCCCCTCGCTGCTACAGGTACACTTTCAGATCTGAGTTATTGGAATACCCCCTGACACTACTATCAGTTTCATTGACTACTTAATTAAGTTAATCAATTAATTAACCTCTCCCCCTCTGGTAAAAACCCGCCCCTCCCACCCTCTCCTCTCTTCCGGAAAATGGCGGGAAAAAGACTCAGTTGATCGGTCATTTAGACAATGTATGGAATATATGGAAAGGGTATATTGTTTATTTATGACAAATTCAGTTTGTGGGGGTTGGATTTCTCTTGCTTATTACTTTCTGTTATTTGGAAAAATGTAGGTCTTGTAAGAAGTAATTACATGGAGCAAACATGTTGCATAACTTAATGTTCGGAAACTGTACTCTGGGTGTCTTAACCTAATGTTTGGCCCTTTGTCGGCACTTAGCCTATTGTTCTGTTAATGGTTTTCCATGTCATCCCCATTTCCTTCAACTATTGTACCACCTTTGATACAAAATAGTGTCCTCCACCACATACCGCTTGGTGGCTTATGGAGTATATATGTAGATGTAGATGGAATATAGTTTAAACAAAAGATGGCTAATAAAAAACACGTCCCGCCACCTGACGCCTGACGCCAATGCCAGAGTCGGGGTACATTGGCGGTCCCCGCAAAGTTATGACGTGACTGTTTGGGTCCCGCAAGGATGAGCCACTGGCATCTCTTTCATACTCAACACCTGAGAAATTCCTGTCAAAATACGAATTCACCTAGGTACCGTTGCTGGCGCTATGACGCATAGGGTCCAGCATTGAAGGAGAGATGTTCCAATACTTCCCAGAATAGTACAGGGTGCATTCCTAATGGTACAGCCTGTCTGCCACTGTGGCACTGACCTTACCCGTCAAACTGCCGCTGCTACCGATGTGGGAGCGCCATCCGCCTCTTTTTTTTCTGCAGACGAGACTCTCAGCGGCAAAATTATTTTGCACAGATCGATACGTTGCACTGACAGTTAAACCCGCCAAAGTTACCTACAGATCATCAAATACATACAAATATCACAAGAATATTGGAAGCCAGGGACATATATACCAATGTAGACACAATTAAATATTACGATTGCTCCTACAGCCTGACACCGATCGGTGTACAGGTAATGTCTCGTTTTGATGGCTGTGGTTCTGGAACGAATGTCAGTATCTATAGCGCACATACACTACTGGCCATTAAAATTGCTACACCACGAAGATGACGTGCTACAGACGCGAAATTTAACCGGCAGGAAGAAGATACTGTGATATGCAAATGATTAGCTTTTCAGAGCATTCACACAAGTTTGGCGCCGGTGACGACACCTACAACGTGCTGACATGAGGAAAGTTTCGAAGCAATCTCTCATACACAAACAGTTGACCAGCGTTGCCTAGTGAAACGTTGTTGTGATGCCTCGTGTAAGGAGGAGAAATGCGTACCATCATGTTTCCGACTTTGTTAAAGGTCGGATTGTAGCCTATCGCGATTGCGGTTTATCGTATCGCGACATTGCTGCTCGCGTTGGTCGAGATCCAATGACTGTTTACGAAATCAGTGGGTTCAGGAGGGTAATACAGAACGCCGTGCTGGATCCCAACGGCCTCTTATCACTAGCAGTCTAGATGACAGGCATCTTATCCGCATGGCTGTAACGGATCGTGCAGCCACGTCTCGATCCCTGAGTCAATAGATGGGGACATTTGCAAGACAACCATCTGCACGAACAATTCGACGACGTTTGCAGCAGCATGGACTATCGCCTCGGAGACCATTGCTGCGGTTACCATTGACGCTGCATCTCAGACAGGAGCGCCTGCGACGGTGTACTCAACGACGAACCTGGGAGCATGAATGGCAAAACGTCATTTTTCGGATGAATCCAGGTTCTGTTTACAGCATCATGATGTTCGCATCCGTGTTTGGCGACATCGCGGTGAACGCACATTGGATGCGTGTATTCGTCATCGCCATACTGGTTTAGCCCCCGGCGTGATGGTATGGGGTGCCTTTGGTTACACGTCTCGGTCACCTCTTGTTCGCATTGAAGGCACTTTGAACAGTGGACGTTACATTTCAAATGTGTTACGACCCATGACTCTACCCTTCATTCGATCCCTGCGAAACTGTACATTTCAGCAGGACAATGCACGAACCCATCTTGCAGGTCCTGTACGTGCCTTTCGGGATACAGAAAATGTTCCATTGCTGCCCTGGCCATCACATTCTCCAGTCCTCTCACCAACTGAAAACGTCTGGTCAATGGTGACTGAGCAACTGGCTCATCAAAATACGCCAGTCACTATTCTTGATGAACTGTGGTATTATGTTGAAGCTACATGGGCAGCTGTACCTGTACGCGCCATCCAAGCTCTGTTTGACTTAATGCCCAGGTGTATCAATGGCATTATTATGGCCAGAGGTGGTTGTTCTGGGTACTAATTTCTCAGGATCTATGCACCCAAATTGCATGAAAATGTAATCACATGTCAGTTCTAGTATAATATATTTGTCCAATGGATACCCGTTTATCATCTTCATTTCTTCTTGGCGTAGAAATTTCAATGGCCAGTAGTGTAATTTTCAACATAAAAAATCTCTCGCATACCCTCACAGTTATCGATGTCCTGAATGTACACGTACCTCATGATAGGACACACACTCACCTTCTCTGGTCATGCCACAACATAAGCCACAGTAACTTTACAATGCAATATATACACATTTTACACAAACAATGCAGTTACCTTTTATATCTGTACAGCACACAAAAAAATTATGGTATGCCTACACTCACACCAGGTATGTGTCTTGATTCTCCTCAGTCCTAGGAAATTATCTGACAAAGTCTTACAGTCAGCGCTTGTGGAAGGTACTGCATCCAACCAAGATTCTCTCAAACAAGTGTTATGAAGGACAGTAATCAGGCACTATGTGTGATAATGAACTTCGCACCTTCAGATGTAATGCTTGGAAAGACATCAGTGACGCGGGTTGGTGTACTGTAATCATCATCACTATCGATAGAACAACAAGGAAAATGCGAATTCGTTCTTCCTTGCGGTCCTAACGTGGCACCCCGTCCATCACGTGTTATCCTTCCTGCTTTCAACATACACAAACGTTCTCACCACCATGTAGAGACTCCTATATCCCAGCACAAGGGATGTCTTGTGAATGAATGGGGAATTGTGATTGGCTCTTATCGAATTTACCCGCCGAATTACTGATGCCGTCGGTGTAGAAGCACTGTCCGCCTTTTCTTTTTCTTTCTGCAGATGAGACTTTCAGTGGCAAGAAACTATTTTACACTGATCGCCATATTGCACTGACAACTAAACCTTGCAATGTGCCCTACATTTCATCAAATACCGAAAGACTCTTACTCAATTACGCTGCTCTCCCACTGAGGACAGGAGCTTGAATATTAGAGTGTGAAACCGATCTCCAACCCAGCAATATACTACCACATACCATGTCGATGTAGTAAATACACAATTAGTATCCTACACCATACAAAATCAGCCCTCTTACATCATTTGTACATATACCATGAAGACAGACAGCACCATATATACCCCTCACAGCACTAGATATTTCCCTGCGAGGTCGGCAGTCATCCACTCCCAATGGGTGACGATCCACCCATCACATGTGCGATTTGGTTTGCAGGTGGGCCAACTATGTGTTACGTCTGAACACGTATTCTATGTTTGAAGTTTGGTCGACCAGTGGAGGGACTGGGTCCTGGGAGCCTTCCACCACACATGCATATACTTAGACATACAGAAAATGGAGCAGACACTCTCCAAATGTGGAGGTGACTGGATACAATTGAGTACAATGCTATATTACGCCTCCAAATCAGTGAATTGAGCTAGGTGTTGGCAGTTGTGCTACATTTACAAGCAGTCTTAGAACACAGAACGAGAGGTTATGTCATGATCGCAGCAGCAATAGGAATCCAAGGAAACGTCGACATGTAAGCTAAGGGAATCAGGGAAGCAGTCAGTTTTTTCTGCATCGAGATAGTATTATACTGTGTGTCTATTGAGGTGCCAGTGATACACACGAGTCAACTACTGTATTTGACGCTTTTCTGGAAGACAGAGAACCATCCGCCTCTAAACTTACTTGCATCTGTGTTAAAGGATATCAGAGAGTGGACGGAGTGATTGAATGAGATGGAGCTGTAACGAGGTACGATTTAATGGTAGACTGTGATGTATTCTAGAGAGGGAGAAATTGCTACAGGTCAACTTTTTCACTGTTCTGTCAGAATGCATCAGTCATGTGACATAACCTGCATTCGACTCGTATACAGCCACGTCTTATGTATGTGATTTAAAGCACTGCCTACTTGCGATCGTTAATGTTAAACCTGTTGGTCATCAGAGGAATTCCATCTCATGTGTGATGAAACGAGACACTTTCCTCTAAACGAACTTTGATTTATGCGATGTACTCCATCCCCCTGCCGCATCTTGGGTGTAAAATCGAGACTTCAGCTTCATAACTAAGTTAGCAAGAGGTGCTTGTGAGGCACTGCAATCCCCGTGTATAGATTTGCCTGACAGACGTAGTGTTTACAGAGTTAGTGGCCGAATGACTTGGAATTTTCACATGTCGGACGCTGCTGCTATGCGTTTATCTGAGGTATCCCCCGTTACTAACGATCATTTTATATAGGGCTGGTGCAGCCGTCGTAGAATTTCTGAACTGTGATCGGATGTAAACAGTGGATGCTATAGTCTCCAGAAATCTATATTGTGCTCGTATCATGCAGAGTATATGTTTTACGGAAGTAGTTTTTTCGTTTTACTGCTCGATAACATAGTTTATCGTAGAGAAACCAGGAAGAAGGATGTATGTCATGCGCTTGAAATATATTTCTTACATTGGAATATTAACAGTGCTACATTCCATATGACTGATAGGTCGGAAACGCAAGCGATCTAACATTATAGCCCGTTTTAAGTGCAGATCGTTGTTAAGGGAGAATTGTTTCAGAGAATGTTCGGAAAGTGCTTCCACTTGAGGAACTGAGGTATGACATTAAAATTCTGATAGGAAAAATGATTTGTAACATGGCTTGTCTGACGTGACAGAAGCCCAAAAACTTATAAGTAGGAGTGACAGGCCTATGTGTAGAGGTGAAGACGTTGGGGCTTGCCGAAGGTCAGGCCTCCGTCAGATGGCAGGCAGTCCACCTCAGTTACATCATAATCTTGATGTTGAGTAAGTATGAATATGTACAGTCACACCGTCAGTGCTTTTATCTGCTGCATAAAAGTGCATTTTTAATAGTGACGGCACCTTTGGACTTTCGTTAGACAGAGATAGGTTAATTAAACAGCGCTTCACACATCATACGTCATCACTCAACCAAATGTTGGTAAGTTGGGCGATGCTGATTATGTGATTGTGTAGTGGCCTAGTGTTGCGATATATTGTTGCTGATGACCATCTGGTCGCGAGTGTGGGTATTTTGTGGCTAGGAGAAATCGTGTGACTTGATACCAAAACTATCCTGGCGATTCGTGTCTAGGCCCCACGTGATAGAGCAACGAAATAATTGTAATGGTATGTACGAGTAGCTAATCCAGTACGGCAGAATTGTCTTGAAATCGGAATTAGTTCAGTTCTCGCAAGCTCCTTGAATTCTGACGAGTGCTGTTGTCAGCTTTTGCTTGTATGTTGTAATGTATTTACACCAACGTAATCCAAGGACATTTTATTTTACCAGATTAGTTTGTTCTTCCTGTAATTGTGTAGTGAACCTTTCCACAGTATTGTTGTATTCATACAAACTTAGCTCTAGTTCACATATGGGTGCGCAGTGTACGAACAGCTGCATCAGAGATAAGGGTGGGGAGTTAAGTAGACACAAGACAACTTCTGAATGCAGGTTGGTATTGTAAATAGGTCACACAACCCTGTTAATCCACCGCTTGCTATGTAGATTGTTCGCTATTACGTTGCAGATGTGAGTTTTTCGCCGGTTCTTTCCCTTTGTTCTTCTTTGTTCCACTATACTGTTGCCCCATAAGTTAAAAAAAATGGTTCAAATGCTCTGAGCACTATGGGACTTAACTTCTGTGATCATCAGTCCCCTAGAACTTAGAACTACTTAAACCTAACTAACCTAAGGACATCACACACGTCCATGCCCGAGGCAGGATTCGAACCTGCGACCATAGCGGTCGCGCGGTTCCAGACTGTAGCGCCTAGAACCGCTCGGCCACTCTGGCCGGCGCCCCATAAGTTATCATAGGTCTTATTACAGAGGTGTATATACTTAGACCACAGCATAAGAGCACTTTTTGCCTTTATATGAGGGGTGCGAATTATTTTCACTCCCAGAGTTATCCTAAAATACTTGACTGCTACCTCTACGGTTAGAATTTCGTCGAAGAGATTAAGTTTCCTGTCTGTGCCCTGTAGAAACTTCCGTATGAGTGGTACTACGATAGTGTTTCTGTTACTGAGCCTTAGATATTGTTTCTGATATCAGTTTTGTAAAGTGTTCAAAGCACATTGTGCTATTGTTGTAACGGTACTTGCAAATTTTCCAAGTATTACTATGACTAAATCATGTGCAAAATGCAGCATTTCGAGAGGGCCTTCTCCTTGTTATTGTTTTTACCTGTGGTCAGCAGACGAGAAATACTTGAAATTTCGGGAACTTTTTTGGTTATTGCGTGAGATATTCCACACATTTTTCAGTGAGTATTTTTTTTTTATAAATACAGTCATAAAACAAATGAAAATTCTCATTTTTGTATTGCCATTGAGAAAAGTTGTATATCTATTAATAACTTCTTATTGTTCAAACGAAATAAAACAAAAAATATAAACGTGCTTATAGAGGCATACAGCAAAGAAAGGCGTCTGACTCTCTAGATACGCTGCACCATAGTAAGGTATGTCTACAAATGTTTAATTCTGAGATAATATATTTTATGTAAACATGTTTAAATTTTAGTTTCGATTTGTGTATGTATCACTTTTGTTGGTGATAGTACCGCATGTATTTGATTTGAGTGGATCTTTTATATTATTTCAGCATGCCAGGTAGTATTGTGCTGAGAGAATAGCCACAAGAGTCAGCGCAGTTGTGTCTGCCGGCCAGTGAGGGCTGTAAGGTTTGGCGTCTTTGCGGTCGCACTATTGTGAAATAGCTTCCCTCACTGTGCCATTTCCTTCGAGCCTCAACTCCTTCATTAACAAGGAGTATATGTCCCTGCCTTCACCCCTTCTTCCCAGCCAGGTTCGAACCCAGTTTCTACTCCTGGCATTACGTCGTTGTTCTCATTTCTGCTAATGACTAAGGTAGATACTGTCACAGCAAATGCTGCAAAGATACTTGCGTTCTTAGTGTCTGAAGTGCTGTGAAAAGTACACATAATCATTTGCTTGTTCCAGCATGACATACAACGAACAATTTAGTCCATAATTCTGTACAATCATAAAGTAATTTCATTATAGCTGCGCAAGATAGAAATAGCTCCTCAAATAAATATGAACCTAGACTTCTCAGAAGTTTCGATACGAGTAAATAGCAGCTTTACAAAAATATAAACTGTCACACTCAACGACGTAACTGACGTAAACAAGACTTTGGTTCCTAAGATGTCCCCTTGGGGCTCTGGTGCAGACTAAGCCGGTGAGTGACTAAAAAGCAGAAGTGCTAAATGGTTCTGAGCACTATGGGACTTAACATCTGTGGTCATCAGTCCCCTAGAACTTAGAACTACTTAAACCTAACTAACCTAAGAACATCACACAACAGCCACTCATCACGAGGCAGAGAAAATCCCCGACCCCGCCGGGAATCGAACCCGGGAACCCGGGCGTGGGAAGCGAGAACGCTACCGCACGACCACGAGCTGCGGACATCAGAAGTACTTCTGGCACTCGGCCGAAATTGGAAAACGGTTATTTGACGACCTTCGCTCGCTATTTTTGAACCGCTATACTAGAGTAATCATATTTCGGTTGTTTTCATATTACAACTTGTGTGGTACGACAGTATGCCGTTTTAAGACAAAGGCACGATATAGGTGCATCACCGCAGGTGCAACTTATTAAAATCAAGTGTCAGTTAATGGCACAACTGCTATAAAAGTCCTAAGAAAATTTGCTATGAACAGTTTTAGAGACACTTTGCGTATCCTTCCTGTGGTTATGTGTTTAAAGATGTGCTGATATGGAGTTAAATAAAGTAAATTTCCAACTAGGTAGAAGAGACAATTTTTCCATTTTCACCTTTGTAACACATTCTTGGAGTTTCTTATTCACGTAATAGAAGTATATTCTGCAATATTCGATGTTATTTATACATGGTGTTTCATAAGAGATCTCAGATGCGTGTGATCTGATGCTTCAGCAGATATTTTCTGTTTCGTTTTCGCATTGTGTAGCTGAAGTCATCCCAAGCAAATAGTGCTCATCACGTCTTTCATGCAGCGCCCAATGTCGACAGATAGTGTTGATTCATTTCACATTACAGATAAAATGATTTTTATAGCGGAATTTGACGTGCCCATTCGATAGAGCGGTCCCAGATTGATCTACCTGTACCCAAGCAGCGGCAGCACTGCCCTTTCGCGTCCATGCTGACTGCTACCGCCAAGCATGTAGCTCTACTGAGCCGCTGTTGTATTGCTGTTTACTCTTCCTGTTATACTGTCCCTATTAATAATAAAACGAATATCGGACTAGACTAATTAGGGAGCACTCCATCGATTGGGCACGTGAAATTCCGCTTTAAAAATCATTTTGTATGTAATGGGAAACAAAACGACGCTTTCTGTTGTCACTGGGAATCGCATGCAAGACGTGTCGAGCAGTAACTGTTTGGGCTGACTCCAGCTACACAATATAAAAGCGAAATTGCAAATATCTGCCGTAACATAAGAGAAAATGCGCCTGACGACTCATAGCAGAGACACCCTGTACAAAAAAGCGTGCTTTCTCAGTAGTGAGTTCCTTCCAGTTTGTGACTTCACTGTGTTGCAACTAAATGAAAGATGAAATTGCTGAGAGTAAAACAACCAGCAATGACATTTATATTCCTTCTTGTCATAAATATTTGACAGGAATATGTCGCCAATTTCGAGGGTGTGGTTAGCAGGAACATAAGGGCACAACTTAAATTGCTGTGAATGAAACGAGTAACGATCATATTTATAGTTTGCCTGCCACAGATATTTAGTTGCGATCGAATCCATAACAATGCTTTCGTAAATATATCGGTCAAGACAAAGGTCGCAGCACACCATCGAGGACCGTCACGTCACGTGTACTTCCGATTTTTAGTCACTCGTTTACACAACACACATAACATATACAAGTCAGGAGTAGACAGCCTACCACCTTGCGGCATGACAGATGAAGCTGCGATTTCAGTAGATCGTTTATTGGCCGGGAGAAAATGAGAACCGTTCTAGTCTGCCGTGGAACGCGCATACGCAGCAGAAAAGGTGTATGCGCACATGCGCAGAACGCAGCGCTCCGAGAGGGCCTTCAGCTAGTTACTTTTTTATTTGTGGTCAGCAGACGAGAAATATGTGAGCTTTTGGGTACTTTCTATGGCTATTGCGTGACATACGCTAAACATTTTTCGGTGACCAATTTTTATAAGTACAGTTATAAAGCAATTGGAAATTTCCTTTCTTGTATTGCCGCTGAGAATAGCTGTATATCTAATGATAGCTTCTTATTGTAGAAATGAAATGGAACAAACAAGGTATAAACTTGCTTATTGATATATATGGCACGGAAAGGTGTCTGTACGACCCTCTAGATACCTTGTACCATAAGAAGGTACGTCTGCAAATGTGGATACGTTTTACTTTCGATTGATGCAAGTACCGCATGTGTTTGGTTTGATTGCATCTTTCGTATTATTTCGGTATGCCAGGAAGTATAGTGCTGAGAGAACAGCCACAAGAGTCAGAGGACTTGTGCCACCCATGACCAGTGCGGATTGTAAAAGCCGTTTTGCTTCTTTGCGGTCGCACTGTTGTGAAACAGCTTCCCTCATGTGTGAATCCCATCATCTACGATCGCCAAGACACATCCATTCAGTCGAAGTTCTTAAATTCATGTGGACCTTCGGGCCTCAACTCATTCATTAACAGAGAGTATATGTTCCTGCCTTCACCCCTTCTTCCCACCCAGCGTCGAACCAAATTCCTACTCCTGGCATTACATCATCGTTCTGCATTTCTTCTAACGACTAAGGCAGACACTGCCACAGCAAATGCTGCATAGACAGGGTTGATAGAAGAGATAGAGAAGATCCAACGGAGAATAGCGCTTCTTCGTTACAGGATCATTTAGTAATCGCGAAAGCGTTACGGAGATGATAGATAAACTCCAGTGGAAGACTGTACAAGAGAGATGCTCCGTAGTTCGGTTCGGGCTTTTGTTGAAGTTTCGAGAATATACCTTCACCGAGGAGTCAAGGAGCATATTGCTCCCTCCTACGCGAAGAGACCATGAGGATAAAATCAGAGAAATTAGAACCCACACAGGGGCATACCGACAATCTTTCTTTCCATTAACAATACGAGACTGGAATAGAAGGGAGAACCGATAGAGGTACTCAAGGTACCCTCCGCCCTACACCGTCAGGTGGCTTGCGGAGTATTGATGTAGATGTAGATAATTTTGGCCCCTACGTCTGTTACGCTGTGAAACATAAACATAAGTGATCATTTGCTTGTACCTGCATGAAATAATAGTCCATAATTCTGTACAATAAATACGTAATTTTATTATAGTTGCACCAGATAACAGTAACTGCTTAATAAATGCGAACCTAGTCCTCTCAGAAGTTTCAATATCAATATGCAGCAGCTATACAAAAATATCAGTTTTCACACTTGTAGTGGCAAGTGATGCCGATCAGTGCACGCAGACAGCAGTGATATGTTTCAGTGTGTTTTATCTTATCCCTTTGTTTCCTGACATAAGAAAAAATTTACTTTTTAATATTTTCTTTGCAGAATTTATGCTATTGTGGCCTCAAATGATGGTAGGATTTTTTGTAAAGTTTTATTTTACTTTTCACAACTTTTTTCTCTCCTGGTACTCAGAAGTACCGTCAGACTCCATGGACAGAATCACAACATGCGCAGAAAAATGCTCCAATTTTTTTAACTTGTACTTTATTCCACATAAATATTATATATTTTTACATTAGAAAATTAATTAACAGAAATATGATATTTCTGAACTTTTTTTTAAATTTCGCATAAATTTATTCTAGAGCAACTTCACAATACATAGTAACTTAGCTATACATTTTTGACAGTATATACATATCACATATTTAGTGATACCTCATGAAATTGTAGAAAAGTTTTTTTTCTCATTGCAACACAAATACACTTTACATGTACTTCATTGTGAATGTGGTCTCGACCGAATTTTATTTTTCACACACATTTCGCATTGTCCTCTTTTACAACTGAACACTACAAAATGGTTTCCTCGGTTGCCAAGACGTACATCCTTCGGAATAGAAAAGTTATCCTTCCTTCTCTTTGGGAGAGTTATTTCATCTTTACCAGAGTTTCTCTTTTTGAGATTTGGCACTTGCTGTTCATTCATTAGCCCTAGTGCCACAGAACGCCTGAATTCCGGCAGTGGCAGTGCCCTATGTAGATCACTGAAAATGATGTAAGCATTGACAAAAGCAATTTCTATTGCTCCCCAGAAGAGACGGTGCCACAATTTCTTTGATCGCTTGTCAAGACCTTAAGTTGAACATAATCTGTCTGCATGATCCACACTACACATGTTTTTATTGTAATCACATACAATAACTGGACATGGTATAGTCATACCAGTTCCATCTTTCTGTTTTCTTGTCACTACGCTCTGTTCAGTGCCATGGAAGTTTGGCGCAAAATACAGTACTTTATTTTCCTTCCCTTGAAATACTGTTAGGTCTAAAGATGACTCTCTGTGATTCGATTTAGACATTTTTCTTTAGGTAAATTCCCTGGCAAACCTTTCCTGTTTGTTCTAATTGTTCCACAGGCAAATGTATTTACGGATTTCTGTGTGAGAAAAAGTGGACAGAACAACTAGTGAGAGGTAACGCATTGTTACTACAATAAAGTGTTCGCACAACCTGACGGTACTAGTAAGTCCGCCTTATATTTTCCACTTTATCTCATTCACTTGTAACGTAATGCTTCCAACTATTATTAAAAAAAAACAAAGAAGGTAAGTACGTACAATGGAAAATTCAACGGAAGTTTTAATAAATTGCGCACAAATTCAGGCAACACCATGGAAACAAGCACTCACAACCTTGTGTTTTCACAGCAGCGCGCGAAAAACAATGTCAAGCTCTGACCGCCAGAGAGGTCTATGTATTGCACAATAACATCTATGAAACAGTAGAGCAGAGTTACTGTTACGTACCGACAGGCTCTCAGATCACGAAACTGCACCACGAGAAAATAATGAGAGTCAAAACTTACTGGTACTTTTAAGTACCGCCAGGCGACAAAGGGTTAATGTCAGAAAGGTTGCAGTTCGTAGTAATAGACGGCAAATCATACAGTAAAACTGAAGTGATATCAGGTGTTCCCCAGGGAAGCATCCTGGGACCTCTGCTGTTCCTGATCTATATAAATGACCTGGGTGACAATCTGAGCGGTTCTCTTAGGTTGTTCGCAGATGATGCTGTAATTTACCGTCTAGTAAGGTCATCCGAAGACCAGTATCAGTTGCAAAGCGATTTAGAAAAGATTGCTGTATGGTGTGGCAGGTGGCAGTTGACGCTAAATAACGAAAAGTGTGAAGTGATCCACATGAGTTCCAAAAGAAATCCGTTGGAATTCGATTACTCGATAAATAGTACTATTCTCAAGGCTGCCAATTCAACTAAGTACCTGGGTGTTAAAATTACGAACAACTTCAGTTGCAAAGACCACATAGATAATATTGTGGGGAAGGCGAGCCAAAGGTTGCGTTTCATTGGCAGGACACTTAGGAGATGCAACAAGTCCACTAAAGAGCCAGCTTACACTACACTCGTTCGTCCTCTGTTGGAATATTTCTGCGCGGTGTGGGATACTTACCAGGTGGGATTGACGGAGGACATCGAAAGGGTGCAGCTCGTTTTGTATTATCACGTAGTAGGGGAGAGAGTGTGGCAGATATGATACGCAAATTGGGATGGGAGTCATTACAGCAAAGACGTTTACGTTGCGGCGAGATCTATTTACGAAATTTCAGTCACCAACTTTCTCTTCCAAATGCGAAAACATTTTGTTGAGCCCAACCTACATAGGTAGGAAAGATCATCAAAATAAAATAAGGGAAATCAGAGCTCTAACAGAAAGGTTTAGGTGTTCGTTTTTCCCGCGCGCTGTTCGGGAGTGGAATGGTAGAGAGATGATATGACTGTGGTTCGACGAACCCTCTGCCAAGCACTTAAATGTGAATTGCAGAGTAGTCATGTAGATGTAGATGTATGTACTTCTTTGATATATTGGTCTGATGCTCGCTCTCGATATGTTCCAACGCTAACTCGCCGTGTTTGAAATTTGTGCTTTAGTGCAAATATATTACCTTGCAAGTATGGAGCTTATTCTTTCTCTCCTTCAATTCTATTCATTTAAGGTAGATATCTAAAGTGTGAACACGCCGAAGAACTAGAATCATGATTAACAGTATGGACGGCGCTACAGTCAAGTCGGAGCCACAGCAGCAACCTCAAAATGCAGCTACATAGGACATAGAAAACATAAGCAGATACAAAACGTCTGTGTGTTGTAACCACATTAACCACGGCAGGTATTCCTACTTGCGAAGGAACATCCCCAACGGGGATATTACACGTACTAAGTAGAAGCCGGCAGAGCCGGCCTCCAGACGCCTGTTCCCGTAAGAGCATCCCTGTGGCCTCCCGGTAGGTGCATTTGACTGACGAAACTCCGCTCTACATTCACTTATTCCGAGCTGTTAGCGTGATACAGAAAGCCGCACATTGTCCGTTGATTGTTCTACGTTGTGGTCTGACGAGATTTGTGGATATATCTGATTGAAACGAGCGGAGCTCCACGCATGTGTAAGTCTAATTACTCAGGGAGTTCTCCCAGTATTCCTGAGGCCCTATTCAGGACATATCTTCCCAAATGTCACGCACCCCTCACCACAAATCATGTCACTCCTTAGGATGAGTGCCTGGGGTGATGGGGAAACGAACTATGGAAAAGAATGAGGGAAGAGATGGAGCATTGAGGGACATGCCTCATCAGGATCGTACCCTGAGACCTGACCAGTTCAGGAGACCTGGCTGGTAGCTACTCTACCTCCAGTATAACACTGTGTCACATGAACATGCTAACCTCTCTGCTCACATGATTAATGCTATGATAAGGCGGTATGCACTGGAGAGGAGACATAAGTATTAGTTGAATGTTATATGGCGTGAGTAGGATATATTTGTGGTTTCTAGCTCATTTTTTCTAAGGGAAAAACCTCCATAAATCACAAAATGCCTCGGATTCCCTCACAATTTCACGATTTATGTCTTTTTTTTAGAAAAAGCCCAGAACCTTTAAATGTATGCTGCTTTATTTCGATTCATTCACGTCAATTCTAAGCAAAGTAAGTAAGTAAATAAGCAGGGAAACGACCAACGTCAAGTGTAATATATATTTTATTTTTTATTTTACTTTATATTTGTAATTCAATTTAATTTTATATGTTGTTTATACATTTATATTTTGAAAATAGTAAGTGGGTACATTGAGTGCACTTGGTTGGAGATGACCATCCTTTTTTGAATCTGGCAGCAGTGCAGTGATAACTGAAATCTCCAAAATACTTCGATACATTAAAAATGGAAAACGGAAGGTAAAATTTCAGTTAAAATAGAAATTCCAAATTATGAGTTTCATTACTATTATTTTTAAATTTCTTATTTCATTGTATCTCAATTTAACCTTTCCATCTTCAAAAAACTGAAAATCCCTGTTAGTTATTAATTTCTTAAACTCGTTATTAAGCTCCATACAAATTTTCTCCTCAAATCTAGCATTCAAGTATCACACTCAGTAATACTACACAAAACATTTACATGTAGCTCACAAATTTTTTAAAACAAGTTAGAATTGCTTTCATTATTGAGTTTCTTGACTAGCGCCACCATTTATATAGAAAAAAAATTATTAATAAATTTCAGCAAAATCTTTTAGGCCCATGAAGGAAACCACAAAGGGATTTTCAACTTCTCTGTCCCTCTACTATTTCTCATCTCTTTTCCTCTTGCGATTTTTTGAAGTCCAGCTCGAAGTCCAGGTCCACTGCCAGGTCGTGATGATGATCCAGTGTCTTGATGGTAGCTGCTCTTCTTCCATCTGTCATCCATTTCTTTAGTTGAGAGAGCAGAGCTCAGACAGCAGAGCCTTGATGAACGATGAATAATTAACCTCAGTAGCTAGGATGGCAGTATGCTCCAGTATGAGACACACCAAGAGCAAAAGTATCCATTTGTAACGTGCTTACACTGTAAGTAAGTGAAGTAGAAACCACATTCTAAAATGTACTACCCTCTTCAGTTTATTTAGGCTGAAAATACATTATTTTCTTTGCAATAATTCGTTTTTTCAGAAGACACAAATTGTAAACAACATGTGTATGTGAATCTTTACACTCAAATTAAGGTTAAAAAATATTTTACATGAAAAAAGAAAAATACTCTTGTGCTGTTATGAATGGAGACTACTGTAGCACCACCTGTGAATGAATCTGCTTAGTCACAATATGCAGTACAGACATACTATGCAAGTGAGACAGAGCAAAGAGCAAATAGGAAGTTGTGTTCCTGGTATGTAGGGGCAATCTGCAGCACTATATCACTCGTTCACATGTCCTGAATTGACCAGTTGAGTCAGTGCTCTCACGCAGATGAGACCTACATACTGCAGTTTTGCTTCAGTACAAGAATGAAACTTCTAATAAGAAGATGAAATAATTTTCAATTAAAAATTCTCAGTTGATATTCTGTGTCAAATTCTTCTTTCCATACACGACAACATATAATAAGTTACCTGCAGGAAATTTATCATTAAAGGCTGAACAAAGTTTCATCGCTTTTTTGGTGTGGCACCTACATTCTACAGTCATATTTATGACATAATTTGGATAATTCGTTATGAAATTATATGGATTCTGAAATTCATTTAAAATCTAGAAAAGAATTGCAATCCTTCAATAATTATTTGATGGGTGGAAGTTCAACATTTATTGTGGAAAAACTTCATTTCTTCCAATCTTCAGATAAAGTGTATGTAGCTTAACATGATCAAATAATGAGAAATCAATCATCATCAATATGGATGTTAATCTCAGTATCCATGTAGGGATATTTCGGTTAAATTTACATTTTTTCGTTCACAGGGAATGAGTAAAATTGATAGCTTTTGATCTTGTTCATTTAATAAGGATAAATTTTGTGCAGCTATTTCTAAAACAAGCATCACAGTGGCACTGTTGAAGTAAACCAAATTATCATTTTCATCAGTTACAGTTATTTCCAAGTCCTGAACTTTATCATGAACTGGAGTAAATATGGTTTATGAATACGTTGTCCATCAAATTCAGCATTAGGCTTGAATGAAACAATAGTAGAAGTTGCTCAATAAAAGTGATAAGTATGCTTCACAAACATTCGCTCAACTAGATTAAAATTTACAGTAATTAATAGAAATAGAATATTTTAGGAACATTGTTAGCAACAACCTTTTCATTAGCAAGAATATTTTGCCTACTGCATCCAAGCATACTTTAAATGTTATTATTTATATCCGTATACAATTTAAAATCACGTTCAATAAGCACTCTATGCAAAATTTCACAGTTTAATGAGAAAATTTGGCTGTTTTGAATTAGTAAATTTTTCAAAGCTTTTCGAAGGGTATTGGTCAACAGTAATTTCTATTCTCTCTTCATCACAATACAATTTATTATTTTTGATGTAATAGTTCGAGTTAAAATGTTGTAACATTACTATAGCTGTCTTGTGTAGGTGCAGTCAATCTTTTTTTGAGTAGAGAAGACCTACAACTCAACAGAAGTAGGTGACTCATTTATTAGTAACAAAATATTATTAATTAAATGAAAACTGACTGATAGTCAAAAATAAGAATTAAGTATGGCTAGCTCTTGCTTAATTCTACAGAGCGTACAATAAAAGGGGACAACTAGATGCGGAAAAACTATATTAATTATTGGAAGTTGTATTCTAGCTCCAGGACAGCTAAACTGGAATAAAATCAGTCATCTGTATGTTTACTCTACAAGTTTAGATCAACCAAAATATCAAGAGCTTATCAAAATGTGTAAAAAGTGAAAGAAAGAATAACGAGAAGATTACTACTTTTATTGAAAATAATAATGATGTCATACCAAAGTATCAATGTTAAGGTAATTCACTAGTAGTATGTGATGATTTCATTCTCAAAAATCAGGATGTTATTAGAGAATATGTTACTAGAGGCAGACACAAAGGAATACATTGTTTTATTTAGCTCAGAAGTATTCAAAAACACCAAAACCATTAGTGAGAGATGATCTAAATTTTTTAAATATACATACTTAGACAAGACGATGCAAATTTAACTCCTATTTACCATACTTGGTTGATAGTGATATAATGTTTGGTGACTTTAAAGGACATTGTGAAATGCTTGAATGAGGATTAGTTTGGGTTTTTGTGAGAGACCTAATGAAGGAAAGTACAGATGTCAAATTAAAGGCTTTTTTACAAGATCATTAAAAATGTCAACGTTAAATGTAAAAGAAATTTTATCAGTTTTTTGTCTTTAGTAAAAGTTACTGAAACATGACCCAAAAGTTGTGAGAAAAGCTACACGAAATAGAAAATAAAATAAAAACTGAAAGAAATATTCAGTCCTGTCACTGATGCAATGGAGCAGATAAACAAGAAATTGAAGGATTAGGTGATAATATTCTGAAAGCTACCGAAGAAAATAGAAAAGTTGAAAAACATATGATGCCATATGCACACATCATACTACTTTTATTTCAGAAGAATTTGGAGATATACCACAAATTAGACATTATGAGCGTCCCCAGTTTGGTCACACATTATGTGAATCAGAAATACAGGCTGCTCTCTATAAATCTGAAGACAGGAAAAAGTAAAAAAAATTGCAGAATGAATAGAAGAGAAAGAATGTCCCTCAGGGTGATGTTAGAAATATCAATATAAGTGAATGAATGTTGAAGTATATTAAAGATACTGAAGTAAATTATTTGGTAAAAACCCATTGGTACATTTAAATTTGTTGGCCCTTTGCCAGTTCATTTCAATGGCCATAAACTAACTATTGACGAAAAAGAATATGAAGGTACATATGGACTGAATAACTCTTTAACTTAAACACAGATTACTATGGATGACATGGGTACAAAATTTGATAGTGTCGATTTATCAAATTAAGTGGAAAAATGTACTACTCAGGAGCACTATGTTCTAATATGAATCCAAATAAAATTAAATCATGTAGAGGTAAAAATATAAACATCTGATAAAAGGAATTTTTTATATCTACTTCCTAAAATTAAGAATATTACCATCAAACTCAGATTCTTCAGGTTACTCAGATGCAATACAGGTGAAAGTCTACTGAAAGAGTATACTGAAAAACCAGGAGAATTTGTTTGGATGAATGATGTACTTGAATTAATCAATAGATTAGCTGGCGAAGAATCAGCTGGAAATAAGAATGATCATAATGAAGAAGTTGGTTTTACACAGGTGTTAACAAATAAATTTCGTGACTTTACCATCAACAGTCCAAAAGGAATTCGATACTTGATTAGATTTTTGAATAACTTGCCACATTAATTTTGGAAGAGTGAAAAATTGTGCAAACGACTAGCAAACTCATTAAGTAACAAACTTTCATTCGCAATGCTTTACCAGGCTGTACACTTTGTGGTTCAGGAACTGAACTAGGTGACAGGTTAACTAGAACAGATCAAGAAATTAATCGATTAGATTAAGTATGTAAACATACCATTGCCTATAGAGATCATAAAGAGTCAGAGAAAAGGCATGAAGCAGATAAACAACCAGTTTGCTTAAAAAGAAAGAATACACAGTTCTCGTGAATCACTTCATGAAAATGTTGCACCTATAGCAGTTAGAGGAATAATGCATGAAAAAAGAAAATTATATATGGTCTTGGATGAAAATGGATGGGGACTACAAAATATTTCATCCTCACAAAAATTTTATTCTGTATAAAGGAATAACAGCAGCATTGATTACAAATTGCTACCTGTTAGAAAAACTAAAACAAAATAATTAACATTAAACTCCATAATGAATAGTTGCATAGTACTGATAATTTTTAACTGGTGCTCAAAACAGAAAGAGAGACAAGAAATTTGGCACAAATTTACTGATAACATTAAATGTACCTGTTGTGAAAGAAGTATTGAATACCTAACAAAAGAGAGAGAAGAGTCTAGATTAATACAACATGAGGGAGGATTTCTACCATTACTTTGGCTGCATTACCACATTTTACTCCTTATGGTTTACTAGTTGGTGGATCTGCTACAATTGCAGATGCAGTTATAAATAAAAAGGAAGATAGTAAAGGACTGGAAGAACAAAAAGGAATCATCAGGCAATGGAAAAAATGAGTTCAATTTCAGGTGTAAACAAACAAAATTCCAAAAAATAATTAGTATCTATCCTAGTGTGCTAAGTAATTTACAAATATAAAAAAATTGCTATACAATTGAAAATTAAACACTTTCGTGGTCTCTTCATGACTGATGAATTACCAGACAAACAGAAAAGTATCAGATGTGTGGAACAGGAAATTTAGAGACATCTGATCAAGCTGGCGAATATTGTATTTGTTACTACAAAACAAATAATAGAAGAACTCTTTTTGCTACGTTTGGTCTCAACATAACAAAACAGCTAAACAGCTGTTTGGGAAAATGAACTATACTACAGTTCTGAGAAAAAACAAAATTTTGATGAAATCATTTCTGGTCATTTGTATGATTTGTGTTAAGGCTGCAGTTAGACAATTATAAAATCAATAATATCTTAAACCTAATAAATGGACATTTTTGTAAATAAGATAAATATGGCAAAGAAAGAAAGTACTACAAAAATAAAATCTGAAGAATTAGAAAAAATCATCACTAAAATTGAAAATCTTCAACAAACATAATTAAACAATTTTATAAAGAATTACCTAACATTTTAAAGTAACTAAAGAATATAGTGATATAAAGGTAGAAGATCAGTAGACATAAAAGATACTGCAAAGGATTCTGATGCAGTTACTAGATAATACTTAGTAAATGAATTAGATGATCTTGTTATGAAAGCTGAGTACTTATGGATTCCAACACAAATCAGTAACTATGTTAAAACAACACACCTCAATGAAAAAATTAATCAGATTGATAAAACAACCATACCGCCATAACACAGCTAGAAAACAATAGCTTCACTACTAAAGAAGAATTAGAAAAAGCTTTTACACATTATGTCTCAAAGATAACTTTAACTAGATACAGAAAAAGTTAAGCTATCTTCAAAATAGAATGTCTGATAAACATTAAATGAAATTTGATTTTATTACTGGTTATGAGATATTAAAATACATGATTCAGTGTCATGTAGAAACCTACAGAATTTTCGTTTTTGGAATCAATATTAAGGGTCCCCTGTCACTAGCTGATTATAATATAGAGATTAAAAAAAATATAAATTTGACAAATGACAAATTAAGCCATTTAGCAAAATAATTCCCCACTTGAAATGAAAATGAAAGATTAAAATGTTTATATCGGTAAATCAATCTGCTAAAACTGTAACTGCTTCAGAGGAATTGATCATATTTGTTGAATTATTTTTAGAATCAAAAGATGATGATAGATTGGAACAATAGTTGATAAAAATTTGATCTATATTAATGGATAATCATATTTGGTACTTGAACTGCTTGAAGTGCAGAAAATTTACTGAAACACAGCATCTCCAAAATGTAATGACTAGACATAGAAAACTGATGATTGCTGGTCATCACACAATATTCAAGACTAGAAAGAGTAAGTTTGTTAAAGATCTTTGTAGGTGTTGTAAGACAGCCTAATAACATTCATGAATATACACTCCTGGAAATGGAAAAAAGAACACATTGACACCGGTGTGTCAGACCCACCATACTTGCTCCAGACACTGCGAGAGGGCTGTACAAGCAATGATCACACGCACAGCACAGTGGACACACCAGGAACCGCGGTGTTGGCCGTCGAATGGCGCTAGCTGCGCAGCATTTGTGCACCGCCGCCGTCAGTGTCAGCCAGTTTGCCGTGGCATACGGAGCTCCATCGCAGTCTTTAACACTGGTAGCATGCCGCGACAGCGTGGACGTGAACTGTATGTGCAGTTGACGGACTTTGAGCGAGGGCGTATAGTGGGCATGCGGGAGGCCGGGTGGACGTACCGGCGAATTGCTCAACACGTGGGGCGTGAGGTCTCCACAGTACATCGATGTTGTCGCCAGTGGTCGGCGGAAGGTGCACATGCCCGTCGACCTGAGACCGGACCGCAGCGACGCACTGATGCACGCCAAGACCGTAGGATCCTACGCAGTGCCGTAGGGGACCGCACCGCCACTTCCCAGCAAATTAGGGACACTGTTGCTCCTGGGGTATCGGCGAGGACCATTCGCAACCGTCTCCATGAAGCTGGGCTACGGTCCTGCACACTGTTAGGCCGTCTTCCGCTCACGCCCCAACATCGTGCAGCCCGCCTCCAGTGGTGTCGCGACAGGCGTGAATGGAGGGACGAATGGAGACGTGTCGTCTTCAGCGATGAGAGTCGCTTCTGTCTTGGTGCCAATGATGGTCGTATGCGTGTTTGGCGCCGTGCAGGTGAGCGCCACAATCAGGACTGCATACGACCGAGGCACACAGGGCCAACACCCGGCATCATGGTGTGGGGAGCGATCTCCTACACTGGCCGTACACCACTGGTGATCGTCGAGGGGACACTGAATAGTGCACGGTACATCCAAACCGTCATCGAACCCATCGTTCTACCATTCCTAGACCGGCAAGGGAACTTGCTGTTCCAACAGGACAATGCACGTCCGCATGTATCGCGTGCCACCCAACGTGCTCTAGAAGGTGTAAGTCAACTACCCTGGCCAGCAAGATCTCCGGATCTGTCCCCCATTGAGCATGTTTGGGACTGGATGAAGCGTCGTCTCACGCGCTCTGCACGTCCAGCACGAACGCTGGTCCAACTGAGGCGCCAGGTGGAAATGGCATGGCAAGCCGTTCCACAGGACTACATCCAGCATCTCTACGATCGTCTCCATGGGAGAATAGCAGCCTGCATTGCTGCGAAAGGTGGATATACACTGTACTAGTGCCGACATTGTGCATGCTCTGTTGCCTGTGTCTATGTGCCTGTGGTTCTGTCAGTGTGATCATGTGATGTATCTGACCCCAGGAATGTGTCAATAAAGTTTCCCCTTCCTGGGACAATGAATTCACGGTGTTCTTATTTCAATTTCCAGGAGTGTATTATTAATGAATTGCCTAAGCTGATGAGAAAACAGTTTTGAAAGAAGAAATGTTGTTTCTCTATGTATAGATGATGTATGGCAACCTGATCTAGTAGAAATGGATTCTAGTAACTTAAAAAAATTCAAAAATTGCTAAGTTGTATAAATATTTATTTACTGTTATTGACATTTTTCAAAATTTCCTTAGGCTTATGTTGTTAGATATAAAACAAGTAAAAATATAGGAGATCCTTTTGAAAAAATATTTAGTGAGAGAACTCCAAGAAATTCACAGACACATATTGGTGAAGAATTCTACAACAAAGAATTCCAAGATCTCATGACAAATACAATATTTATTATTATTCGGCTTTTGCTCATCTATATTTTTCTCATTTATATTTTGAAGGTTTAGTAGGACACTAAAAGAAAGAAATGTAGAACAGATTTGCTCTTCAAGGAATTTATAAGTGGGTTGACTTAGTTATGAAACTAATGAATGAATACAATAACACAAAACATTCAATAATAAAAATGTAGCCAGAAGTTAATGACAAAAATTTTCAGCCAACTGTCATTGTATGTAATGATGAACAAAAATTAAAAATGGGAGATAAAGTTGGGATTAGATAACTTATAGGAATTTTTAAAAAGCATACACAGCCTACTGGTCAACACAAATTTTCGAAACTTAAAGTATTAATCTTTCTAATCTAATCACATACTAATTAAGAGCTTCAGATGGAGCAGAAGTGAATGGAACGTTTTTTGAGCAAGATCTATAAAAAACAAATTATCCTGATTTATATCCTGTTGAGAAAGTTTTGAGGAAGTAAGATGATCAGCCATAGGTTAAGTTGTCGGTTTTCCATAATTCATATTATAATCGGGTAAATATTGATAAAATTATTGTAATAAAAAAATTCTTACACACTGTTAAAGTTGTTGCTTGAAACACTCAGTAATTAACGAAAAGTAATTTCTATGAAAATTAATATTTTAATTCTATTCTTCTTTCATTTGATTGTACTAGTTAAGACTACATTCAATACTTATTGTTTCTTCAAAACTTGCTATATAATTATAAATTTTTCTCTATTTTTCTTTAACATGAGCCAAGGCTGCTTTTCTGGTATTTGTAAATTCCAATATTTCAATAACATGTTTAGCTTTAAACTATGGATTATTGTTTTTATCAATTATCACAAACACTCCTTTATTGTTATATGAAAGATTGTTATTGTTGATGCTGTCTAGAAATGACTCCATTCATACAGAAGAAGATTTAGTAAAAAAAATTATTCTATGAAGAATTTTATGTGTAAATGTAAATTGTTACTCAAAATTAAACGTTATTTGGAACTGATTATATTATTAATTTTGCTACTTGTGTTATTAAGGAAGCTTGAGTAAATTTTAGTAATAATATTATTTGAGAATTTTAAATCTGAGTCGATGTATAAACTATCGCGAATGTTATATAAAATTATGAAAATAGTAATTTGGTTTTTGCTTTATTGAAAAATAATCATTCAGTCTACTGAAAAAGTTAATTACTGTTGTACTTAAATTTTGTTTGTTTTAACTACATTTAAAATGTTCTTCGTGTCAGTCCATATCATTTTCTTTGTATTAATTTTGTATCCTTTAGATTGAAGAAGATCGCCTAGTGCTTTTCTAAGCCCATTAAGCTTATTTGGATATCCTTCATAGGTTTTGGAAATAATTGGAGCTAGTTCCTCTCCATACAAACCATCTAATGCAATCTTAATAGTTATCTTGATATTTGCTTGTATTGTAAGCTCTTGAGTGATTATTACATGCTGAATATATTCTAATAAAAATTACTATAAAAATTCTTCTTGGTTGCTGAAAAAGTCTTGTACTTGTTTTTGGACATTTTTTATTTCCAATTTTTATTTCATAACGTGTTTCTGGACCAGCCCATCGTCTTGTGACCTGTCAGCGATTAAAATTTGGGCTTACAAACTCTTCCTATAATACATGTACACACAACTGCAAGGATCACAAACGTACAAAAATAATAAATGAATCAAAGACATCAAAATATGCGAAATGTACATGCCACATGAAATTACATCAGCTCAAGAGGCAGTTAACTAAATGCTGTACATAAAGAAATGCATATGGTATACCCGGTGCAATAACTTTCCACTCACTCAGGCAGAAACCAAATGTACCAGAGCCAGAGGTTCATTTAACACTTGCTGTGGCTGATAGAAGGCACCTTAGCTAACACAATGCCAGGTGGCACAGCAGGCAGTATCATACAAAAATTTAGTGTAAGTTGTATATACATATAACTAACAGTGACAAAACTAAAGATCAGAGGCATAAAAATGTGTAAAATATGACAGCAAATATATGTGAAAATAGAGGCATAAAAAAAAACTCAAAATTGCTGCAAATACTAACGTACATTTGGTGTTATAAACGATGACCGCATGGGCACACCATTTTTACTTCCAATGGCAACTGAACACATTATCAAAATTATGATGGAACAAATCTCTTGTTCCACTGATTTGCTCATTAAAGGTCGATTCACACTTAATGGAACGTCTCCGTCACGTTATGGAACGTCAATTGCCACAAGATCGTCCGAGCATTCACACTACCTAGAATGTCAACGTAACGTCCTGTGGCGTTACAGAAGGTCCTCACCAGTGTGGCTTTGTTTAGCTGCAGTTTGTGTGATGACTGACGAAGGAACTAGCGAAAACGCGAAGATTCCTAAATTCAATTTAAGAAGTTTGTCAGTGATTGCGATTGCACTTGATGAAGAAGAAGAAATGCAGCAGAGGAGAATGTGGGTTGGAAACATGTTGAAACATAGAGACAGCAACGGAGAGTTCCATACACTATACAAGGAGCTGTAAGACGAGGAACAGTCCTTCTTCAAGTATTTTAGAATGTCGAAGCGACAGGTTTTTTTCATGCTAAATAAGATCCAGTCCACGATTACAAAAAAGGCCTCGAGGTTCAGACAACCAATATCACCACAGCAGAAGTTGATGGTGCATTTAAGGTAAAATCAGTTGGACATTTCACTGAAAGTGTATTTGCTGTCACTTCTGTTACTCGGAGTTTGTCGTAAACTATTTGTATTAAACATATTTTAAAATTTTGTCACCATATCGACGTAAGTTACTGTACAGTTTAAGTTAATGCTATCCACATGTGAAACTGTGAGCAAAATACAAGTAACTGTGTCTGTTTCTTTTTTTTCCCGATCTGTGTATTAATACAGTTTTAGTTCTCAAGAAGTACTTTGCGAAAAATAAGTGATGTTATACAATACCTTTTCTTGTAAGTTTATAAATATTTGCAATTTGAACCAATATGGGATAGTTTCATGGGTAAGTCCCACACCTTACTTGATGTAATACTTGGTAGCTCTGTGAAGGCCACTATTACACTCACCAAATCTCCTCCGTCTGTACTAGAAATTTGTCTGAGTTTGTAAGTGAATGCTTTATTTGGCTGAATGTAAAGAAGCAGATACTTCTTCATACTTGTTACAAAACGTTTTGCTATTGAAACAACTTTCTAGCAATAGGCCTTTCCATTGAGTTTGTATATATATATATAGGCTTATGTGGAATCTAGGATATAATGTATCTGTCATACAATGCAACTGCACTATAGATAAACTGTGACAACAGGTGGGAAGCATGGAACTTCAAAACTTTTGAAAGATCAATTTGTATACTAATGTACATGCACGTTCTGTCATATATAGCAAATTGTGAAAAGTTGTGTACATTGTAAGTTATGCTAGATAAGTTTTTTATGTGGCTGTTTATTCATGACTAATGTGTTTCAGGTACTTGGCAACTGGTGACTCCTTTCTGGCAATGGTGTTCAGCTTCTGACTTGGACATTCAACTGTCAATTATGTAGTCAAAGACGTCTGCCAGGCTATAGTTGATACAATGCTGCCTGAAGTAATTCCAACTCCAACAGAAGAAGACTGAAAACGCATAGCACAACAGTTTTGGAATGTCTCGAACTTTCCCAATTGTATTGGTGCAATTGATGGGAAACATATTGCGATTGTGGCTCCTCCAAACAGTGGAGCCCAGTTTTTTAATTACAAACAAACATATTCTATAGTTCTTCTTGCACTAGTTGATATGAACTATAATTTCATAATCGTAGACATTGGGTCTTACAGTAAAAATAGTGATGGGGGCATATTTACCCATTCCAAGTTGGAGAAAGCTTTGGAACTTGGATTCTGCAGTTCCCCTCTTTATGCCTCTTCCTCTACGCTTTTGCACATTAAGTGTCTCTGGCCTCGAATCACTGTTAAGAGACTTCCTGGTACTGATGTTGTAGTGCCACATGTGATTGTTGGGGATGAAGCCTTCTGATTAAAACATTTATTAAGACTGTATCCGAAAAAACAAGCAAGTGGGGATATTATCACGACTGCTTTTAATGCCAGTCTATCCAGTGCTCGCCGAGTCTCTGAAAATGCATTTGGGCAATTATCTCAGAAATTTAGAATTTTCTTAGGAGAATTAATGCAATGCCAGAGAATGTGGACAGGATAGTTATCATGAGATGTATTTTACATAACTACATTAAAGAAAATGTTCCTGCACAACTTAAAGCAGCAAATGGGACCCTCATGCTGCAATAACTAGGTGGACAAGGTGGTTCCGCTACATCATCTGCTTTTGTTATGAGCGAACAGTTCAAAGATTTTTTTAAATTCCCCCACTGGTGGACTTCCATGGTAGTAATTTAAATTTGTGTTCAAAAAGGTGCCAAACAACTTCCTATCTATGTTTTTTAAAAAATGTCTATAATTCTACTATATGTTACAGTGAGTGACTGCCTATGTTTGTGTATAAATTATTCTGGAATTTTTTCCTAGTACCAGATCACTTGAAGTGCTCAGCTGAGAGTAATTACAGATTAAGTTTAGACAAAAGGGTTGTCATGTATTCAACCACTTAATACTCTGGTCGTTTCCTACTTCAGTGGGACAGTGATAACTGAACAAGAAAGAAATTGAAATGGTACTGTTTTGTACTAACCTGGAAATTAGCCTTGGGATACAATTCTCCATAAATGTTTCCTTTGAATTGGAGTGAAAAAGTAATATCATTAGGGCGTATACATTCTCACTATGAAAAGGAATTCATATCACAAGAAAAATTTTGTTGTCACTGTAAGGGATTAACAAGATTAATAAGTATGTCATCATCTATCAAAATCTCTCAAGTTATTCCACCCTCCCCAAACTCTATCCATCAAAAAAGGAGCCTAGCCTAGCTTGAAAGAAAATCCCTTTTAATATGATGTTAAGTCACTATTGACTTGGATTTTTGGTTCTCTAAAATACTAGTCATCAGCATAAATAAGTCACAAACACAACAGAAAATACTTTAGGTGGAAGGAATAGGTGATCATGTCAAAAATTTGTTTGGTAAGACAGAATTAAATTTTCAAAACTCTTTTTATTTAATTCAGTTTATACATACAATCAACATTACAGGTTGTATCAAACAACACTGTTCAAGGTGAATTACCATTTATACCTTCCAGTACTTGCTCCCTTTCTAGAGCAGACACTATTCCATAAATTTCATCTTTAGCTTTTATCTGTCGCAATTGGGGACAATGTTTTTATATTGGCACTTATCCCTGAAAGAAAACTGTCAATATGATTTTCCTTTGGCTGTGTTATTACAATATAATTCATCAGAGAAGCTGACGCAGATTCTGCAGTTCTCCTCTTTATGCCTCTTGCACTACGCTTTTGCACATTAATTGTCTCTGGCCTCGAATCACTGTCAATTTCACTGCCCCAAACAGGCGATGAAGACATATCTTTGTTTTCTTCGCCCACTGAAGTGGCCGCGCGGTTCTGGCGCTGCAGTCTGGAACCGCGAGACCGCTACGGTCGCAGGTTCGAATCCTGCCCCGGGTATGGATGTGTGTGATGTCCTTAGGTTAGTTAGGTTTAACTAGTTCTAAGTTCTAGGGGACTAATGACCTCAGCAGTTGAGTCCCATAGTGCTCAGAGCCATTTGAACCATTTTGTTTCCTTCCTCATCTGAACAAATGTAATGGTCACATTAATAACTATTTCCTGCTCCTGCATGTGTGGGCAAAGGAAAGCCATAACCTCCTCAACTTCCACAGCTTCTTGGGTATGGCAACTTGGGCACTCTTCAACTTTTTATTAACACATTGTCTAAATTGGTCTCTCAGTGACACCCATCGTCACTTGCATTCAGGCCTGAAATCAGAGAACATGTACAACTGTTAATAGAGTGCATGTAGTAGTCAAAAGCGTTTTTGAAAATGACTTCGGGATACTCCAAACTCTTAATGAGAACACCAACTCTGGTTTGCTTTCTTTTATTTTTACACCTTTCCAGGAATATGAGGTACTTTTCATTTGCTACACTGTTAAACAGCACATAGTCTTATACTGTGCTAATTTTCTGCAGCACTTTTTGCAAATGAAATGAGTTATTGCCTAACACCATACATAACTTTTGCTATATTTTATAGTCTTGTTACTAACAAAGGAATGCAGTTGGCATGTGTCTATTAAACACAATGTTGTTCAAAATGTTTCATGTGTAAACACACTACAAAAATTTCAATTATAGCCTATACACAGCTGAAGAAACTTTATAAGCCTAATGTATTAATGTATAAAACTACAAACAGACATATTTGCATGCTGCAGACTATTTCTGGCTCCAAATAAATATTAGAATAGGACTAACAGAGATTCTTTAATTGCTAGCTACCATAATGATTACCTATGTATTTCATTGTCACATAACTTCATTTTTAGAAATGAATTAATGCAGTCAGTGACTGTATATTCTGTGATCCCTTTAAAGGGTTTTTGGTAACTACCCAGTAACAGAAAATAATAAAGACTTTCAGAAATGTGTCTGTCTCAAATTACAATTAACACCCCACAAATGTGCCTTTTATACATTAAAAGTGTTGCTTCCTTCTGTTGAAAACAGAATAACACTTCTGTAGTTTAAGACATGCTCATATGTATGGCTCCATGTCCATTTTCCTTCACTGGAAATTGCCAGCCTGGAAATACTAAGCACAAAAAATCTGACAAACTATCTGCTGTTCTAAACAGGATCCACATGCAGTACACAATTTAACGGGTCTTGAAATGCTAGGTTTACGTCAATACAACTAAAATTTGGTTAATTAACACTGTGTATTTATGTTGCTGGCGTTTGTAAAGCTTTTTAAAAAAAGCCTTATATATAGTTTTTTACCATGGCACATTGCATTCGGTAGTCCACTCGTACATATTTTTCGTTGTACTGAAAACTTTTGCACATACATGTAAGTACCATTTAAAATTCCTTACTAGAAAGTTTTTCTATCCTAAGGGAATCACTGTATCTACGATCGCTCATGTTGTACACCTCTGAGTGTGAACGAGCTAATTCTATTAAATTCTCGTAGAAGTCCATTGTCTAAACAAAAAAGAAATAAAATTAAATAACAAGCACAGGAAGATACATGTAATTAGAATAAATAACAAAGTGAAACTTTGAGCAATAAAAATTGATACTTACATAACCAAATCGTTCGTACTTCTCCTCTCTATAACCTCACTCTTTCCAAATATTTACATGGCTCACGCAAACGTGGAGGCGGTCCTTCACAAGAACCAGAGATATACATCATGTCGACTCGCCGTCATGAATGGGAAACATTCTCCAAAAGAATGAGAGACGGTGATGTTACGGAGATGTTCCGGGCTGGTGACGTCGAGTGTGAACAGCACCATTATAAACGCAGGTTAGAATGTTTTGAAGTGACAGACATGACAGAGACGTTCTGTTAAGTGTGAATCGACCTTAAGTAACCGGTCGTCGAACTCCCATCTATGTACTAAAATTTCTAGTGCTTCCAATATATCCAAATAAACACCTTTATTCTTATAATGAAGAATCTGTAAATTGTTTTCGATGTCACAAAGCTGATGACTGTGCTGACGTAAATGAGATCCTAGTGGACTGCCACAGCTAGGATAACTGTCTTCCCTATGTCACATTCTGAACTCCTTCCCAGTCTGTCCGATGTAAAATTCGCCACAAGCTCCACAGTTAATTTTACAGACCCCCTATTGCAAAACTTATTCACAGGCTGCTCTATACTGTATCGGAGAAGATTCCCCACTTTGGTGATAGCACTGAAACCTACCACCACGTTATTCTTTTAAACTCATTATTCATCTTCAGAGAGGTGGCCCAATATGTGTTATAGCAGCATATCTAACTTTTTAGTTTCTTTACTCTGGTCACTTCGTGAGTCTGTGACGAAAAAGTTAAGCATTTTTCTAAAGAGAGCTAATGTATCATCATGCTTTATGTCTGTTAATGGACTATTCTTTTCTCAGAGAAATTAAACATAATTTCCTTTACATACTGACACAATTGTAGCTGGATAAGTTTTATTGACTGGAATACAGTGTAAAAAGGCTAAAATATCGTTAGTAATCAACAATTCTATTCCTTTGAACAATGGAACCCAAATATCCTTGAACCAAGTACCTGAATAAATTAGAATCTGTCGCCGAACTGCTAGTGTCACTGGACATGCTTGAAATTGAAGTCATTTATAAAGAAATAAAATTTAATAGGAAAAAATATTTGAATTTGTTCATATTCTATAAGTATTTGGGTGTAATATTTTATTTCAGTGGAATCAAGATTATAATTGATTAAAGACTGGACCAAATTTCTTTTAATTTTCGAATTATTACAGGCACTGGCTTCACATTATCTAAAATACCATAATGAATAAAACATAAAATATCATTTGTAATCAGTACATTTTTCTGTTCAGATAATGGAACATAAATATCTTTAAACTCAGTACCTAAGTTTTATTGATAATTGTTAAGTTAATTAATTCTTGTCAAGTTAATTAATTGAAATATTGTCATCAAACATGCTTCTGAACTGGTAGCAACAGTGGCAACTGAATCAGATATATTTATTAGTATACAATTTTATATATCATTTTTACTTCAAGGTGGCATTGTAAATATTCTTGATTTTTCATTACCTGTTGATACCTCCAAATGAAGGAGTTTACAATTTCTAGTTAAGAAATAAACCTAAGAAATGGAGAGCCTACAAACCCTAAAAACTAGAGCAAAAGAGATAGGATATTGAGGATATTCTAAAATGAGAAAACAACAACTTATTGATGTTATCAACAACATCAACAGCAATAAGAACAATGAAGTGATGAATTATACTGTAAAAGAAATAAAAGGAACTAGGGATTAAAGGATATTCTAAACTAAGAAAGGAACAACTTATTGTACTGATTAATTATAATTTTGGGGAAGCATATAAAATATATCAACAACTGAAACATATTGAAATAAAATTGTTGATTATATTAAACACAATAATACATTTTATAAAGCTGAGTGGATGTTTTTATCAGAATGTTATAATTTGTCTGAAGATTTTATGAGGCAATTTCAAAGCAAGTTAAACTGGAAGGCTGTATTAAGTGATGAAATATTGTCTGAAGATTTATAACAGACTTTAAAGATAATATTGATTGAGATACCATTTTGGAATGTCAAAACTTTTCTGCATTATTCACTTAAAAATAATAACGACTTATGAGATAATGGAGAAATCTGTAGGCAGCGACTGATCCATATGTTTAATCCATTAGAATCATCAATTCGTGAAAACGAAATCAAATCATAAATTTCATAAGAAATGTGTTGATAAATAGTTAACAGATCGCTCTTGTTTTACAATGTCTAGTAGTGTTATTAAAAGAACATCATTGAAATTTACAGGCAGGAAGCTCAAAATATGTTTTTATACTGACTCACTCTCATGAGGATTTATTATGTCATTAATCACCTCTCGTGTATAATTATGCAAAATATTAAAATAATGATGACAGCAAACAATGCATAAATTTTGTCTCATTCTCTGTTATAGGTTTACTGAGTTAAGATCAGTATTAAATTTTAACATTTCTTCGCAGTTTGGATGTATAATTCTCATATTACTCAATTGTTTTTGTATGATTCTTCTTTGTTATCTAATGAATCTGTAATTATATTCAGAGTTATTATCAAATAATCTTAAAAGAATGCAAGTCGGTCTTAAATTTTTATCAGTTGTCGGAGGTACAATATGGATCAATAATCTAGCTGTTTCTTTCTCATTTTATTCCCATTACATCAGGAATTACTTCTATGAAGCCTATATATGTTAATCTTTGATTTTGTTTAAAGTTTTTAAGTGAGTTATTCTGTCTTTCATTTTACATTCACAGTGTTTGCGAATTGATGGTAAAACTTCTTCACACACACACCATTGTAGTTGTTCAGCTAGTCACGTTTTTACTGTAAAATTATAGACTACAGACTTTATTGATTGATAAATACTGTGCTTATTTGCATATTTGAAGGAGTGAAGGATTCGTTCAACGATTTCACCGCTATATCACTGTATATTTTTTTATGTTTTTCTCTAACATGGTCATGAATTCCGTTTTGAAGATTGCTAAAAGCCAGTGTTTCAGCAATGTCTTTAGCTTTAAACCAAAGTTTATTCTTTTTGTCAGTTATCACAAATGCTTGCTTCCCATTGAATGTAAGCTTGTTATTTGTGAAGCAGCTGCTGAAGCAGCCTTTGGGCTGCATCAGATCTACATACAACTCCATTTAATAGAAAACCTTTTAACATTATTATACTTTAAGTGTATATAAAGGAAGGTACTTCTACTAATATTGTTTGGGAAAACAGTAGTAGCCGAGCCAGCTGAAGCAGGACACAGTCTGTGGTCAGATGAAGAGAGTAAAGCAATAAAATAATTTAATGATTTTTAGTTATTTGGATACTCCATGAACAGCTGAAGCAGCTCAAGTGAGTCATGATGTATTCAAAGAAAAATTAATGTTATTTCATTTAACACACAATCTTGAGATCAATGGTGAGTTCAGTGACCTTAAATTTTTAAGAATAGGCACACACATGGTGCAAAAGTTAAATATTGTAGCTAGAAAACCAGTACATTTAATTGGAATTAAAAAATATAAAATTGAATTATAGAGGAGCAAATAGAAAGTATTAGAAGTAACAGAAGCAACAGTTCATTCATGGCACAAATATATTGATATTCAATTTGTTCCCAATAGCAATAATCCTCATATTTTAATTACAAGGAAAAGATGAATACATACAAATTACACATATGCAAACCAATGTTCAATAGAACTTCATACAAAAGTTAATGTGTTAGGTCATGCTTTTTTTCAAATAAGAATGATGATTCACTAGATATACATGTGTATAAGATGAGAAGTGAGACTTGGGGATTGATGGGAATATGTCAAACTATCAAACGAATCTCTTTGAAGTTTTAGTTCATGAAATCGGTTGTGCATTATGTTTACAACACTCTGTTTATGGAGCAATAATGTATCGTTTACTACAATGGTTCAAATTTAGAATTACTCAAGATAATATCGAAGGTATTCGAAGCTTGTAAGGTAAAAAAATATGGCCACAGTCAAAAGACCACTTCATCTGTGACTCAGTTCCAACAACACAGCCTTCTACACCAAGAAGTCAATCTAAGACATAAGATGACTTTTTATTTGTCAGTAAAATTATATATATTTTTATCAGAAGTGGGTGTGGATTGGTAATGATATGAAATTAAAATTAGTAACTAATTGGTTAACACTTTTGCCACAAGATTTACTAAAACTAGGTGGACTATATCAAAGACCAAATGTAGTTGCATTATTTGTTGACAGTTTCATTTATATGATAATTTTTCATTCATTACAGTTAACAATAGAATATTCAAAGTTTCTACCTAGTACAGGATTACATAAAGATTTTGTATTAAACGTTATAGTAAAAACATAATCAGGTAAAACATATGTATTCCTTGATGACTTTTTCTATGCAGATGTGGATGAATGTAGTTTTAAAAATGAAATACATGGCACTATGAACAGACGATTTTCAGGGTGGCCTACAGGAATAAATTCTGAATTCAGGAGCATTAATAGGAGGTTATACATTTTCAGGGATAGTACATTCTATAAATATAACCAATTCACAAAAAAGTGTTTAGAGCTGGTACAGCTGATTTATCTTTATTTGTATTTGTTTGCAAGAAATCATCAGCATTAGTTTCTGAAGTAATAAATATATTAAAAGACACTTTGTAAAAACTAGAAAATTTTACCAGTTTATAAATTTTACACATTCCTATTAAATTTTTAGTGTCATATCCAAGATGTGTAAATACTGTAAAACTGAGAGGTACATTCATAATTTTACTTCACAGAAAGGCACCAAACATCGTTATAGGACAAAATGCAAGCAATGTACAAATGAACATCATAGCAAATAAATACATCGTGTATGTGGAAAAATCTTTCTAAACATTATTATGTTAATCACTTGAAACGAATTCCGTTTGATGAAAATTCGAAAATACTGTTATTGAAGAAAGAAGTTGAACAACTAGCTGAACGTGATAAAACAATAAAAAATATACCAGTTGTCAAGAAATTACAGATTTAGATTGTTTTTATTCAAACATATTGGGTGAAGGCAAACATTCAAATACATGTAATAGATGTAGTCTGGAAAATGTAAAAAATAGTAAATCAGATATTAAAAATCAGGTTAATCAAGTTTCGAATTCAACCTTTTAGGAAGACCTCTGTTAGCTTTATTTTCATCTATTAAATTTTGTTTCTATAAAATAACTAAAGTGGAGCAATTCACAGTTGTTCAACTTCATGATTATTGCAGAAAAAATAATTTGACTGAATATAGTAAATTAAAAAAACAATCAAATTATATTTATTAACAGGTATCAGGAAAATATTTCGTTTCTCTCAAATTATATTTGAGGAATCAAGAGAAAGAAGAAAAGTTAGACGTTACCTTGATAATAAAGCATTTGCTGACAGACTATAAAATTCGAAAATAATCTAAACCTAATTGACTCTACTTTTTCTCGAATGCATGTAGCTAAAAATTATGAAAGTAGTGACAAAAGATCTAAAAATGCATCATGGACTGAAGTTTAATTTTATCCTTTTTGTGAGAGCCAAATGCAGATTAAAGAATTATACAATTAAGGTTTCAGACAAAGAAACTATACACTCATGAATGAAAGAGATTTTATTAGAAAACATAAAAATTGAAGAAGAGAAATTTTATGGAAAATTTCTGTTTTTTAAGTGTGAGGTTCAGGTTGATAATTAAATAGAATTATTTTCTTGCAGTTAGGAGTTAACAATATGTTCCATTAAAAGGCTCATCTTATATTGAATTGCCAAAAAAAGAAGCAAGAGTACCTGAATGAATGTGAAAGATAATGATCAAAATTGTTTCCTATAGGCTATAAAATCTGCTTTGTTTCCTGCAGATAAAAATGCAGATGGAGTTACTAAATATAGAAATGTTGGTCTTGGCTCTGTTCAAAAACTTGGAGAGTCTGCATTTCCAGTTATGACTAATAATATACCAAAAATTTTGACTATAATTAATACTTCTATTAATGTTTATTCATTTGATAAATATTATCAAGTGTATCCACTAAAATTTACAAAGTGCATGAAAGAGAAGTTTATAAATTTGCTTTATTCAGACATGCTGAAAATTCATAGTATTGTGTATAAAAAATTTGTTTAGGCTTGATTTGAGTCAAATTACAAAACATGACGAAGTAACATTTCTATGTGATATGTGTTTACTCCACTTCAACAGTAAGGAAAAATTGGAGTCTCATTGACCAAACTGCTTAGTTAACAAACCATTAAAAGTATAATTACCAGAAAACGCTTCCTATGTGTGTTTTAAAAATTATCAACATCCACAGAAAGTTCCATTCGTTATATATGTAGGTTTTGAGAATTTGCTACAAAAAATGTTTAATTGTCAACTAAATTCAAAATTTACATAGCTATTTAAATTAATTCTGAAATATCCAGTACTCATAATGGCTTGTACAGAGAAATATTAAAATATGCATATAAACTTAGCAATGAACAAATAATTGTAATGAAATTAATATTAAATAGTCGATCTTATACTGTAAAATATCATAAATATAAACCAAGTGGTTTTTGTTACATCACGTACATCAATGTGGACAGTAATGCTCCAGTTATGTATCATAGAACAAAGTGTCATAAAAATTCATTGAACATATGAAATAAGATGTTGAACAAATCGAAAGGATTTATTCTAAAACTGAAGAAATGAGACCAATAACGCCTGAAAAACTATCAAGACATGCAAGATGTAAAATATGCTCATTATGTAGAAATCTTTGCACAAAAGATAATGAAAAAGTTTGTCACCATGATCATTTGGCTGGAAAATATGTTGCTCCACTATGCAATCCATTTAATCTTCAACTAATGCACCCTAATTTCGTGCCAATATATTTGAATAATCTATCGGGGTATGATTCTCATTTGTTCATAAAAGAGCTCGGTTATGATGAAAATGCAACAGATTAAATTTCAAAAAATGAAGATAGATATATTAGTTTTGAAAAGAAACAGAAAATTTGAAGATGTGGTTTCGATTCATGGCATATAACCCTGACAAAAACTTTCAACTAATTTGAAAAAGGATCAAGGGACCAACTTTAAAAAGAGTTTTCCCAGATAATCTAGTCAATCTAGTAATCAAGAAAGGTTTTAATCCCTGTGATTATATGGACAGTTGCAATAAATATCTACAAGCATAAATTTCATTCAGAGAAGAATTGTTCAATAACTGAATTACTCAGAAATAAGTGATGAATTTTATGATCATGCAAAATTAGTTTGGGAAAATTTTAATTTAAAAAATCTTGGAGTATATCATGAACTTTATCTTAAAACTGATGTTCTGTCATTGGCTGATATGTTTGAAAATTTTAGAAAAACTCGCTTGGAAGTATAAGATTTCGTCCATATTGGTATTTTACTGTACTTGGTATATCCTTGCGATGGAATGTTAGAAATGACTGGACAACAACTTGAATTATTACATGATAGCAGTACGATTCTAATGCTAGAAAAGATAATAAGAGGTGGTACAGCCCTGTGTTGTAAAAGATATGTGAAAGCAGATAGTAAATATATGAACGATTATAAAGTAAAATACTATCGAATCATTTAGAATATTTCGATACAAGCAGTCTATATGGTTATGCTATGAGTCAATATCTACTGTATTGTGAATTTGAATGGGATGATATAGATTCATTTGATTCTAAAAAAAAGTAAGAAGCGAGATGCTTCTAAAACTGGATATATAATTCAAGTAGATCAAGAATATCAAAAAGAATTGCATAATTTACAGAAAGATATATCATTAGCTCCCAAAAATAAATTTGTGCCTCAAACTGAAGAAAGTAAGTTGTTGACTATTCAGGATTATAAAAACAATTATGTAGTTCAGCATAGAAATCTTAAACAGTATCTGTCTGTAGGAATGAAGATAACAAAAATACTCAGAGTTTTAAAATTTAAACAATCTGATTGGTTGAATAAATATATGCGTTTTAATGCAGCTTTGAGGATGAAAGCAAAGAATGATTTTGAAAAAGATATTTACAAATTGATGAATAATTCCGTGTTTGGAAGAACGATGGAAAATATTAGAAACCTTGCCAAAGCCATACTTCAGAGGAAGAACAATATTTAATGAAAATCTTGCTGCAATTAACATGAATAAAACTAAAATTATGTTTTATGAATCAATTTACATTGATATGAGTATACTTGATCTTTCTAATGAACTGGTGTATGATTTTCACTGTAAAGCTGTAATATTAAAATACAGTGAAAATATTGAGTTTTGCTATGGAGATACAGACAGTCTTGAGTACAACATATGGACTGAAGGTTTCTATGGACACATGAAACCAATGATTGATGAATTTGATGCTAGTGACTATTCAACAGATACTATATACAATATTTCACAAGTAAACAAGAAACTTTTAGGAAAAATGAAAGATGAATTTAATGTAAAGATAACAGAAGAATTTTGTAGTTTGAGAGAAAAAAATGTATGCTTGTAAAATTGGTGACAGGGACTCAGTGTTATTATAAATAAAATAAGCTTTCAAGATAATAAAGTTTATTGGTTTAATAATACTGAACAATACCGAAACATGAATTTAATACAAAGCTTTAAATGTAAATTTTTTCATCATGGTAAATAAAATAGTATTGAGTCCTCATGATGATAAAAGATATGCCATAGAAACTAAAATAGAAACGTTGCCCTATGGATGTTATTAGCTGCCATTGTCATCTTCTTCTTCATCATCTTAGAATTCAAAATCTTTAATTTTTACTTCATCATCTTCAAAAAGTGAATAATATAATTCAGGTTTTGTATCTACCATTTCTGCTATCTCTTCAACAGTATAAACCCTTACAAGTTTTTTGTTGTGGTTCGCTGAGGTGTCCATTTATACAGAAAAAATAAATAATAAAAATAAAAAATAAATTTAAATTTTATTAATAATTTTTTTCTATTTTAATGGAGCCCCTAGCCAAGAAACTCAATGTCTACGGCAATTCTAATTTATGAGCTGCAGCAATACTGGTCATGAATATTTGAATACTAGATATGGAGAAAAAATTGCATGGAGCTAATGAGTTAAAGACTGTTTTACCAGACAGATATTTGAAATTAATAACTAACTTAGATTTTCGATTTTTGAAGATGGAAAGGTTGAACTGAGATACAATGAGATTAAGAAATTTAAAGATAATAATACTGAATTTCATGAGCTCAAACTTCTACTTAATAGAAATTTACCTTCACGTTTCTATTTTCACAATTTTATCAATTTATTTTGGAGATTTTGGTCATTGCTGCACTGCTGCCAGATTCAGAAAACGTTGGTCATTTTTTCCCCAAGTACACCCAATGTGCCTACTTACTACTCATAAAATATAAAAATATAAAAAACATATAAAATGAAATTAAATTAAAAATATAAAATAAAAATAAAATATTTATTGTACGTAAATTTTCAAATCCCTACTCACTTACGCATTTATTCTTCTTTGGACTGAGGTGAAGATTGTCTCAGGAGAAATGGACAATACTTAGAGATGTGACAGGAACACTCACTTTAAGCAAAAAATTTCATTTGGGAATATGCCCTGTTCTGAATTATTGCCAGGACAGAATATTTCTAATGTAAAATTGATTTTAGGCTAGTTGTGTGCACTTATGTATCTTACCCACCAACATCTTTGACGTTTTTTTCTAGTCATTCATACTGCATTGCTTTCAACCTCACTGTTTACGATGTTTTTCCTCCATAGGAATGGGAGTGGATCAGAAGTTGAAACCTGTGGGATTATTTTTGTGGTTTCTCTCCAGTCTTTGAAATTGTATTGGTTTCCAACAATGTTTGAATAATTCAGCACAACTTTTCGCCTTCAGTTTGTTAACTATAATTCAAATCAGTTGTGTGTGAAACCATGGGTAAAGCCATCATAAATAACAACATACAGTAAACAGTCAGCTGCTGTGGCTGAACCATTATAGGCGCTTCAGTTCGGAACCATGCTGCTGCTACAGTCACAGGTTCGAATCCTGCCCCGGGTATGGATGTGTGTGATGTCCTTGGGTTAGTTAGGTTTAATTAGTGCTAAGTCTAGGGGACTGATGACCTCAGATGTTAAGTCCCATAGTGCTTAGGGCCATTTGAACCATTAAATGTGTTGTATCTTGTAAACCATTCCGAATAGGGCACATGTCTGTATTAAATTTTTTGTTTCAAATTAGCATTCCTGTGGTGTATCTGAGTACTAACCATTGCTCCTGGGACACCCTGTACCATCATAAACATGAAATACTTTTCAGTAAATGCTTTGGATACAGGATGATCATTTATGAGTGTCTTCAATATTAACGTTAAACTATGTCGAATTTTTTTTCAGTTTGGTTTAACCCAGTGTGTAAATAGACATATGATGCATATTTAATATGCTATCAAACGGTTAGAAATTCTTATAAAGAAGGAATGAATGTGGATTAGTGTTTACCGTTCTGTCGACATCGATGTCGTCATTAGATGTGGACACAAGTATGTTCTGAGGTAAGATATGCCTTAAGCCATGGGTCTCAAAATTACTGGACAACAAGGACCACATATGAAGGTTTGAATCTCAGTGGGTGCCAGATAACATATTTTCTCAGAAAATCAAAACGAAAACTATAATGAAATACATTGCTGTATAACACAAACACTATAGTGAGTGAAAACCTCAGTTACTCTTTAGTACCCTTACTGAGAGGTATGAAATTTATCTATCGAATTCAGATTTTTCAAACTATGTCGCTCATTTAGTCCGTTGTAAGAGTAAATCATTTTGTGAATTTTTCATCACTCAGGTTACTTCTGTATTTAGATTTTTTTAAATTTCAGCAAAGAAAACGTTGTTGGTTGTACCAAATACAGATAAGAAACCTCATGCAAAGTATTTGATTTAGGATTTCTTTCTTGCAGATGGAATATGTAAAATTGAAGAAAGTTTCCTTCTTTAAACTTATCCTTCAATGTGTTATGAGCTTGCAGACCAGTGATTTCCCTTTCACTTCTGCCTGAGCATCTTCCACTCTCCAGAAAAAGGATTCTGGAAATTTCGATCATTTGGAATGCACATGTAAATCTGAGAACCTGGAAGACAACACTTTCGTCAGGTAACCAAGAAATTCCGTTGCAAACAAAAGTGGAAAAGTTGAACCATGGTCACCATTCGGTGACTCGCAATTGCTGATGTGTGGCATCATGTTCAATAAGTATCACTTTCGGTCTGCAAGCTTTAAAATGTTTGTAAAGGTTACAAATAATATTTTAATCCCCTTGAAGTATTTTATTAATTTCATTCACATGGAAAGCAACATCTCCAAAAAACCTAGTTTTCATTGCCGTAATTTGTCTGACAGGACTTTCAAAAGATTGTCTTCCTCATCCAGAAATATTTCAATCTCTATTCTGAAAGGAAAGAAGCTTGATAGAATTTTGTCACAGGTTAACCCCCTTGCTGCGTTGTAGTGTGAGACATCACTTGACAAAGATTCTACCTCTTCTAGGAAAGACTTGGACTGATGGATTCAATTCCACAGCATCAAATGAAGCTAACAACAGAAACTAATAGCTTCATCACACAGAACACATCCACTGACTTTACAAAAAACCTTTCCTGATGAAGTACACAGCGTAGTTTTAAGTGTTTTGTACCACCATAGGCTTTACATTATGAATCCAGTCTTCCAACAAAATCTGTATACAGGGGTATACAAAAATATGAACACACCAAAAAACAACAGATTAAAGTGCCTAACACGAGTAGGTAAACCACTTGCATTCTAATCAGCTTCCAGTGTTCTCGAAATTGATAACTACAGATGCTGTACAGTTCTCAGGTGAATATTATACCATTCTTCCTGCAAAATAGTGGAAATTTCAGGTAACGATGACAGAGGTGTGGAACAAAACTCATCCAACAAAATCAGATCCATCCATTGTTCCACAGTCCATGTTTTGTGGTTTTAGCACCACATTTTCCAACTATGGGCATTTGGATCAGTATAATAATTAAAAAACAGTCTTGACCCCAAATTTCTTTTAATCGGAGTGACCAGTTTCATTCCTTAAGGATCATCTTTAGACTCCAGAACGGCAGGTGGACTTAAACGGAGCAGGCTGCGCGGATCGACGACGCTGAAGTTACTGCGAGGATCAGCGCAACCTGCTCCATGGAAGTCCACCTGCCGTTCTGCAGTCTGAAGTGGATCTTTAAGAAATGAAACCAGTCACTCCTATTAAGAGAAATTTGCGATAAAGACTGTTTTGTTATTATTATATTAATATAAGGTCGCTGATAATGTTTTCAAAAATTTTATTTGGATCAGTGATGAATGGTTTTGGAATTCCAGCTCACACTGTAAATTCCCTGCTAATGAAGCTAACTTCACGTTGTTTTGGTACTGACAGAGTTCATGAGTGTGACATTCATTTCTGCAGTGACCTTTGCAGCTCTCGTCCTCCTATGTTTCATTAAACTCCTCTTCAATGACTGTATCTCAAGATCACATGACACACACTTTCACCCACGTTGTAACTTAGTAAATGACGTTTTTTTATGTGGTATAAATCTTCGATATGGTTTCTATCTAAACACAAAATTCTTCAGCCGTGTTGATTGTGGAAGTACCCCCCATACGAGCACCAACAATGTGCCCACATTTGAATTCACTTAGCTCTTACACAATCCATTCCCAGCTGCACAGAGCACTATTCTGACCATGACTGACACCTGCACATATGGAAGACATTGCACAAGTGCCATCCCTGGTGAAATATAATATCGCAACCTGCAGGCTTGGGCAGCATCTGCATTTATGTTCAGACATGCATTTTTCTCGATGTTCCATATATTTGTCCAACCCCTGTATTCCCTCCCCCCCAAACTGTACCCCAAAAGGAAATCAGATCTGCTAGTTCTTCAGCAACGGTGTGTTAATACTTGTAAAAAAAACAGCACAGCTTTAACAGTATTAGAGATTTCTTCAGATTTGTGCAGGGTTTTGAGTCTGCGGCTGAGCAAATTTAGAAACCTTTTCTTGCAACTGTCAAGATAAATTACAAACAAAATTTTTAACTGGATGTGCCACTATATTTGCTGAAAGAGTAACTGCTTTACATTGTTCTGCTTTGTCTGGAAACAGTTTTTCAGCTGTAATTAAAATTCACCTCTCTATCAAACTGTGCACCATGCATTTCTTCATTGTGATGATGAGTATTGTATTTCTTAAGAACAGCAATAACTTCCTTAATGATAAGACACATTTGTTTGATGTATTTATCTATAACAAAATATTACATTGCCCAAATTTTGTTGAAGATAAGACACTTACCATCCAGAATGAAACTTTCACTCTGCAGCTGAGTGTGCACTGATATGAAACTTCCTGGCAGACTAAAACTGTGTTCTGGACCAACATTTGAAATCGGGACCCTTGCCTTTTGCAGGCAAGTGCTCTACCATCTGAGCTGAGGCACAACTGATGACCTGTCATCACAGCTCTGTTTCCTACAGCACCTCGTCTCCTATCTTCTAAACTTCAGAGAAGCGCTCCTCCAAACCTTGCAGAACTAGCGCTCCTGGAAGGAAGGGTACTGTGGCGACATGGCTTAGCCACAGCCTGGATGATGTTTCCAGAATGAAATTTTCGCTCTGCAGGGGAGTCTGCACTGATATGAAACTACTTCGCAGATTAAAACTGTGTACTGGACCAAGACTCGAACTTGGGACCTAAAATCAAAGGTCCTGTGTTTGAGTCTCAGACCAGCACACAGTTTTAATTTGCCAGGAAGTTTCACTCACTATCCACTTTTCTCTTTTTAGTTTGAACAGACACAATACACATGTACTCGAAATAAAGAAAGCTTAAGATGTTAAAAGAGTTAAACAAGTGGGAAGAATCGCACCCTATTTTTCAAAACTTACTCTCAAGAATAGGCCATATTAAATTCCTTCACTGGCTGAATGCAGCTCGCAGGTTGTATTTTGGAGATCCCTGCCTTAAATAATTCACGAAGTCGGTTAAAAAACCTAAATCTGGATAGACAGAAGAGGAATTTGGTTGCTGACCTTCTGAAAACGAGACAAGCGTATTACTTTTATTATCTATTAACCTCTTCCCTGAGTAATTGTCCAATGATTTTTGTGTTTGAATACTACACTCGTTTATGAGTCACAAGGGTGAGTGATGGATAGTGTCATGTCCTCCTATGAAATGATTTCTATTCTTTTCCTCATATTTGCTTCAGATGGGATAAACAGAACAAATATAATCCCGAGAAAATAAGTCTATACAGTGATGATATAATGAGCACCTGCATATTGACTGTTAATTAGTGGAGGAATAGTTTAAAGTCCAAGTAGAACAAGGAAAATGTTTTAGAATACACACCATGAAGAAAAAAATGCCTGACTTGGCGGTCAGCATGCGATTCCTCATCCCACTTCAATACAAAAGTGTATCTAGCAGAAATCTAGTCCTACATATAGGTTTAATAGAAATGAGATTTTAAAACGAGGCTCTGGCAGTCCTACATGCGACATACCAAAGAACAGGTAGCATGAACTCTGCACTGTGCTGGAGATGTCCCATTAGCTCATAGAGACGATGGAATACCATGGGGAACAACATGCAGACTTGCTGCTACCTCGAGCCGCGTTCGTGTCAAAAAAAATTTTTGTTTTCAGTTTAAGCATCAAATTGTACCCAGTTTACAGCTCTGCTACTGTTACCTTTATTTAAACAATAAGACATGACACGAACATCTTACAGATGTAAAGGACTACTTTTTTTCGTCCATAGAAAATAATAGCGGATACAGTAACATCATCTGTGTCCAATGAGGTACAAAAGCACAATAGATAGGCTACGCTAGACTGCATGCTATGATACACACAATAATTCTGTTCTGTATATTTGATGTCCAGGCTTATCTTCATTGAGATATGAGTAACGTTCACTTCAGAGAAGATGTTCAAAGCGACCATCTTGAATTTGTAAAAACTTCGCCACTTGCTGGACATACATTGCTGGACCCTATGCAACACACCTGCATCCATCGTTACTGAAGCAACATGCACGTGAGCTATGAGGTCGTGTATGTCCATTGCTGGAGTACTATATACTTGTTCGTTTAAGTGAAGCACAAATAAAAATCTAGTGGGGTAAGGTCCAAGGAACGTGGAGACCAGAACATTAGACCTCCACAACCAGTCCATTTCCTTGGAGAGGCTTCAGTTAAATAGCTATGTACATTAATTCCAAAGTGTGGAGGTCGACCATTATGGTGAAACCATAGCCATCACCAGATACCAAGTGGAACGTTTTCTAATAGTTCTGGCAAAGTATTGCAAAGAAAAGTACAATACAGCAACGCATTCTGCCTGTCTTCCAATAGGTAAGGGATCACAAACACTCCTCCCAGGATTTCAGTGCACAGGTTGATGCCCAAGACTGCCTGAAAGCCACGTGCATGGGTGACATGACATGTGGGTTGTGATCTGACCAATAATGGCTTTTGTGGAGGTTGAAAACATCTTTATGAGTGAAACTAGATTCATCAGTCCAGATCACATTATTTATAATATTTTTCATTATTTTGCAATTGGTGTAAAAATCAATCACAAAACTGTACTTGTAAAATGCGATCTTCTGGTCAGTGGTGTTCACTAAATGTGTAATGATATGGATGCAGTTCCTTTGCAGCGTCATGGGTACCTCGCCGAAGTGACTGGTGAACAGTTTGAAGAATCGCGTCCTCTGCTCATGGAGTACATCTAGTGCCTGCACAACCTCTGTCCATTATTTGTGAACAAATATTACCAGTTTCCTGAAGGCGTTGCTCCAGACAACGAAAAACATTCTTATCAGGATGGCACCTTTGAGGGTATCATTTAACATATTCACGGAGAAGCAGCGCCACCTTCGTTGGTAGGTACCCCCTGCACCAAAAGACTACCAAAGTATTCATTGTTTGTGTACTCCATCAGGAAACAACCCTACATGACCTTTACAGGACCATTAATGGTTGTGCTCTGTGCAGTTAGTAGACACATGGATGCAGTTTAATGAATTCCATGGTCATGTGATAGAATGATGTCCTGCTTATAAACGATAACTAGGGGAGGGACGTCTAAAAAGTGAAAAAGGAACCTAATGAGAATTCGAACTATAGCTTCATGGTTGATGTGGGTTTGATGTCGCAGCAATCTACTCAGTGACATATAATAGCTCCTAGGGTAGTGTGGGGTGACCCACATTCCTCTGTACATCTGATGCATCTGATCTGATTTTGCTAGATAAACTTTTATCTTGAATTTAGATGAGGAATCGCATGCCGACCTGCAAGTGAAGCATTGTTTCTTCACCCTGTATAATAACACACAATATATTTTAATTATAAAGAGCAAGCATTGCCAATATGAGTATATGCCTGCCCGGTTGGCCGTGCAGTCTAACGCACGACTTTCCGGGCAGGAAGGAATGCCTGGTCCCCGCCACGAATCCGCCCGGCGGATATGTTATGAGGTCCGGTGAACCGGCCAGTCTGTGGATGGTTTTTAGGCGGTTTTCCTTCTGCCTCGGCGAATGTGGGCTGGTTCCCCTTATTCCGCCTCAGTTACACTATGTCAGCAGTTGCTGCGCAAACAAGTTCTCCTTGTACGCTTGTACGCGTACCCCACCAATACTCTACCACGCAAACATGGGCGTTACACTCGTCTGGTGTGAGACATTCCCTGGGGGGTCCACCGGGGACCGAACTGCACAATAACCCTGGGTTCGGTGTGGGGTGGTGGAGGGGTGAAGTGGACTGTGGTAGCCATCGTGGGGTTGTGGACCACAGCGGCTGTAGTAGGGACGGAGCCTCTCTGTCGTTTCTAGGTCCCTGGTTAACATATAGTACATACATACAATATGTATATATGCAATAAAGGGCCTGAAACTGTCCCATTATGACTCTGGAAACTGTCACCTTATGTCTGCTGGAAGAGCATTTCCAATAGGCAACACTATCTGATACGTATAGGTTCTCTGAGCATTTTACTAGAATGCACCAGCTTGTCTGCTGACAGTTTCGGTATATAGTCCTCTAATACTTAATTGTATATGATTTATAGCAGTGAATATATTAATGTGAACTGTTAAAGACAAAAATTATGACACAGCTGTGAATAAATATTAGTTCTATTTTAATTCTAAAGCATTTGTATGTAGCCTATTATTATGTTGGTAATTATCACTTTCGGCCCATCTAATTACTGTTGAATAACGGATTACACATGATAATTGGCAAGATAATGTTAAATGCAACTGAAGACGACAGGGCAACAAAAGTTAAAGGAATTTAACAAGCGCAATCACTTGATGAAAATTTGGGATTGGAAGGAACGTTTTGTATTTCGGCCTTTTGGCCTTCTTATACGTTTTTGTAGCTAAGCATCATTAATGAATCTCGTGTTTACATTTGGACTGACAAACAATCTACATGTGTAAAATATTTTAAGTCATTTGAATTCAATAAAATATTTGGTTGAAAGAAGATTTGAATAAATAGTGACAAACAACGTGAAATTGTAATTAACCCTATTTAAATGATACAGATCACACAATTTCAAAAAATGGTTCAAATGGCTCTGAGCACTATGGGACTTAACATCTGAGGTCCTCAGTCCCCTATAACTTAGAACTACTTAAACCTAACTAACCTAAGGACATCACACACATCCATGCCCGAGGCAGGATTCGAACCTGCGACCGTAGTGGTCGCGCGGTTCCAGACTGAACCGCTCGGCAACTCCGGCCGGCCCACGCAATTTCAGGATGTATTTCTGATCAGCCCATAGCATCTTTCGGCAAGCAGTCTGCCATGGGCCAATGGAAAGCAATAGTGCAGCGTTGCCGAACTCTGCATTCGAGCCCCTACCACCTCTAAAGAGGCCTGCTTGAAGGAAGCAGTGACTGTGAAAATGTTTATCATGGTATTATGTATGTGAAAGTTACTATTGCTTTTTAACTGTAATTGATGATTAACAAGAAACATCATAAATGAGGTAAAGGGGCAGAGCTGGCCGACAGCTGAAAGAGCAAGAGTTTCAAGACTATATACCATATATTATCCTTATTTCATATGTCTGCACAATGAAGACTTTGTTTCTCAATGAACATTTCCTCCAGAATTTGATGCAATAATACATTAGCAACTCAAAGTTTTGGTATTTTCATCTCCAAAGTCTGCTATTAAGCCCGGTCCACATGCAACGACCTGTCTGTGCAGACATCGGCGCAGATGTCTGTACATGCAAAAGATCGGTGCAAATGTGGTGTGTTCACATGACACAAACCCCAATCTAGTACTCGCCCGCCATCTGTCGGTGTAGAAAAGAAATCAGTGGCAAGCGACTATGCTCCCCGTAAACGTCAAAAATTTAATTCAGTTATTTTGAAATATAGAAATGGAGGAAGTTCTGTTGTGGTCTGTGTTCGCAACTTGTGTTGCAAAAAAACGTTCAGACCAACCGCAGGAACCAGAGAAAGCGGTCAAAATGGTGTAGACAGTGGCTGCTAAAGCGAAAGCAGTTTTCTCACGAACATTTACTTCGAGAGTTGCAGGGCGAACCTGTTTTGTTTTACATTACCTCGTGTTCCATTTCCTGGCACATTGACACTCCAATTTCATCTTCAGTTGTACTCCTGCTTGGTCTTGGCGTTTCTTGATCACTAAGAAAGCCAAGCAGATCAAAATACCACAACGTTGGCTGGTATACTTGATCTAATCTTACACCAGATCTTCTAGATTTCTGAACTTTGGATAACTCTTTTCGGTAAATAGTTCGCTGACAGACTTAATTTACTTGACTTTCCTTCATGAACTCATCCTTCAGGGCAGCGTAAATAGTTTCACATGTGTTGGGTATTATTTTACTCAACGCTTGTTTCGATATTGCAGTTGAAAATTCCAAATCCTTGTAGCTCCTTCGTGTTACTAGGAATCATAATGTTACTGCCAGCCGTTCATGAGGAGAAATTGCCCTTGTCATACAAGTATTTTTTCTCATGAGGGGTTACAAGCTTTAAGAGATAATTATAAGTTTCGACATCCATCCGCAAATAATTTCGCCAGTTCGCAACGAATTTTTTATTTTTTGTTACCGTTTCTCTGTTTGTCGAGGCGTCAAATGCCCGCAGTTTTTCAATTAGAGCATTGTATGCTGCTGTCTTTTTGTCTTGGTCACTATATTCTTTACTTTTAATCTTCCACAAACATGGGTGGTTTCTGTACATTTCAATGAATTCACTTTCAAACTCTCGAGAACACTGACGAGTATCAACCATTTTAATGCCCTGTGCGCACAAATACAAACACTAGACTGATCAAAAAGCTGTTTCGCGCCAGATTTGCGGCGATCTCCTGTCCACACGCTCCAACTTGTCTGCGCAGATGTGGTTTGAACCCACAGAATTGACAGGTTTCGCTCAAACCTCCAACTCCAACTTCCAGGTTTGCACACACCTCAGTTTGGCGCAAATCTTATGTCCACACGCAACGATCTGTCTGCGCAGATGTGTTGTGCGTAGACTTTTGCGCAGACAGATCGTTGCGTGTGAACGGGCCTATAGAGACATTGCCTGTAATGCAAAATTTACTGTTCTGTGACGTTTAAGACTATGTTAACAATATTTATAGATAGAACTCATAGACAATATTTTCGTACTGGGAAATGTATGAATGCATTTATGATAATGTTGGACATGTACCATTCTATATTTATATTCCACACCCTAGTTATTAATATGAAAAAGCTTGATAGCGGTTCCAGAGATATATGCATGCAGCCGGCAATAATTTGAATCTGTATGAAGCGTCCATACTAGATACTTCTTTGTTTCGCGGTGTTGTGAGAAGAGAAGCTGCAGAAACTGAAATTTACGGGAGGAAAATGCCACGCATTTACGTTCCATACAGTAAGATAATTGTTTGAATTTACATTTTTCCATCTTTTAAGTATGTGGTCGATTTTGTATATCATTCGTTTTTTGTCATCTCAGTGAGCATGTCGTTGACACCAAGAACACGTATTTGTTTTAGTTACTACAGCGTTATTCAGATAGTAGTATATATGTTTATTACGTAAGTTGCCTATAAAAATATGCATTGAGCACTTGTGGGGCTCAGATACACACGATCTTTTGAAGTATCATTGCCTGAACTATAATCTTAAGAATGGACGTAAAACTCCTTAGTTCGTGCCCTGAAGTATGCCTTAGTGTTAGGAGAATCAGAATATGGATTTTATTCTGTACTGGATATTTTCATGTACTTATATTTCATTTAATAAAATGTTTTGTACCTCGACTATATAGTCTGATTTTCCGTTAGCGTCATTAAAATGTAGTTGGTATGCGAGTTGTTTCATTACTGCCTTTCTGTTTTTGATTGGCACTTTAGGAATACGTATATAGGAAACTTTTCACGACTATTTAAATCTTAGCTGAGTGTGATTGCATGAAGTAGTAAGGTATAAGAAAAACCTATAAAAGGTATGTACACGTAAATATGGTTTCCAAGTGCACCTCTGAATTGCTAGTATACGATTATTTGTGTAAAATAACTTGCTTTGCTGCAACCATGTTGTACCTGCAGATGTTGACACTGAAACAACGCGTCTAATGTATGGTTCAAGACATTGATGTATTTTTCGAAGTGGGACATGTTATATTGTTGGATTGTATGGTGTTCATGTTGGTTTACAACATGTCATTTAGTTATTGTGGGTAGCAGCTTTAGATTGTATTGTATACTGTATCAAGTGGAGATGGCAATTTTACTAAAAGTTGTGCCATTCTGGTTTGCAGTTTCTTTTTTTATGCTGGTTGTGGTGATAGACTGATCTTAAGGGTTCCTTGACGTGTAGGTTCAGTTCAAGATGACATTTTGCTTGTAGATTCGTGAGCCAATCAATGTGTGATGACAATTTTTTTATCTGTGTAATGCATATTCTATAGTTACCTTTCCACTGTGGTCTTCTTTTTTCAAATGTTTGTGATTCAAGGCATTAATAACAAGAACATCCTAATCCAAAACTCCCTAATCCTCTGTGGAGATCCTGTTAGCTGATTGTCTGTTCTGCTAACATTTTCATGTTGTTAGTGATGTCATCCTTTTTATTTGGTGATATTTATCTTCCCCGTGCTCATGATATCATTGGTCTGTTAGTGTGGTGAGATAAATGTAAGGTTTGAAGTAAGCTTCTTCATAACTCTAGAATAAGTATCACTCGCAAGATAGGTAATATTTACCGTTCAGGGGTCGACCGAAGCGTCTGATCCCACCCGTGACATAAGGCTGTTGTTGTGTGTGACGTAACGATGGCGTGGAATTTAGTTTGTAAGAGTGGCGTGTTTGTAGGTGTCGTTTTGATGCGATCGGTGGTGCTCTCTGGTGGTGTTAGGTGATGTTTTTGGTTTAGTTTGCGAGTGTGGCGTCATGTATGAATTTTGGTAAATTGCTTTTTTTATGTCTTTGGTAGGTATGGATATGACTAATAGGGTGAACAGTTTTTGGTTGTTGGCTATGATGAGGGACAGTGCATTGTCTCTAATAAAATTTCTTCAACTATTCGGATTTTTGGATGAAGTCGTGAAGTATTCAAGATGTCGTGAAGAAATGAGGCTTGCTTAAAGTTCCGGCGTCTCGGGCCATGGACGGCTGTATGTGGAGATGTCGTAAGGCTAACAGGTCATAGGAAGTGTTCGATCCCAATGTGTGGCTGTGACTCTTGGTATTGCTATCAGATGTTTTCGAGCTATATAGGTCAAGGGAAGTGTTAGGTCCTAATTTATGGGATCGGGAGCTGCTGTTGAGCTGTATAGGTCAAGGGAAGTGTCAGAGTCCAGATGATATTGTGTTTAGTGGCAAGGGCGTACCCAGGATCTGAACTGCGGGGGGGGGGGGGGGGGGGGCAGGTCAGGAAATTAGGACTCGAGACAACATACAGCACTTCTTATTAAATAAAACCGTAAACCAGTGAAAAACTGCTTTTAATAAACATTTTAAATACGAGAATGCACTTGTACAATGCGAGAAAACATGCCAGTAATCTAGTAAAAAACTGCAAATATCTTCTGGTGAGGGGCAGTTGCCCCCCCCCCCCTCCCCCCCACCCACGCCCCTTGCTGGGTACGCCCGTGTTTAGTGGTATTTGGGGAGTTTTGTGATGTCGGTTTTTTCACCGTTTTGTATGGGGGTGGATGTTTAAATTTGTATATATTTAATTTGTTCCCACCCAAAAACCTCCTATTTCCCGCGCTTGTCCCGTTAGTGTCATTAGGCTTTTTGGGAACCTGTGTGTGTGTTTTTCGATGTATTTTCGTCCTCATAATGTGTATGTAACGACTTTATATGCGCCATATTGGAATCATGGTTTATGGTCATTTCCGCCATATTTGTGACGTCATGGGTCAAAGCAGACGGGCGGGATCGGACGCTTCCGTATTTCCCAGTTCAGTAGGCTCAAGTGAAATTGTTGTGTTTCCTGTATGATGTCCATGTTAAAGGACTCATTCTGTGTGGCAGAAAGAGTTGAATAGCAGAAAAATCTTTATTTTCAGTAAGTTTTTGGAGAGCATTTGTAGATTCAGTTGAGGTGATGTATGACTAATTTGGTGGCCGCTTATATTCCATTTCTATTAGTGACGAGACCACAGTATCATGCCACATTCTTCATATTCAGTTTATTTTTCACTGTGATGGCCTTGAGAGAACATTGGTACCACTCAGTCACTGTATAGTGTCATGTGTCAAAGCAGACAAGCAATACTGGTAGTTTCAATAATCCCAGCTATTACACACAGAGAGATTGGCATAAAGTGTAAAGTGAGGTCAAATTTGGAATATAGGCCACTTCGTTCAATATTTCTGTTCAAATTCTGAAGTCTTCATCCTGGTATGGTTTCGCAGTGCGACCAACTTGCTCCAGGAAGTAGGCTCCAGCAGCAGAGTTGAAATGTTGGGAGATGATAACGATGGCAGTGATGTGGTGTAGATACTCCCAAATGTAAATTGCAACTAACAATGGATTGACTTCTCAATTATTTATGTAGCCTAAATATTAACTTATATGTTCATGGAGAATTGGGAATTATGGAAGTGTCTGATTCCACCTGTTGGCTTTGACCCATGACGTCATCAATATGGTGGAAATGCCTATTCTAAGCATCTCCAATGATATCCTAGCGTCTCCTATTATATCACTGCATACACACAGCAAAAAACACGAAAATATGTATAGGCCTAAATAAGACAATAACATATCACTCCAAAAATACAATCAAATTAACGGGACAACCATGTGGAATGGGGGGGTTTTAGGGAGGGGACAACCTAAATACAACAGAAAAAAAAACACACACACACACACACACACACACACACACGGCGCCATCAAACACAACAAGATAACATCTACAAACACAACCAACTCAAACTCCATGCCGTAATGACGTCTCACCACAACACCCTTTCATCATGCGTCAAAGCGGACAGGTGGAATCGGACGCTTCCATTGACACGAAAATTGTACCACACTTGGGCCATCTTGCACGTCAGCACACCATATCCACATGTGACATTCTGACTCCACAATAATTTGAGAGTTTGGGAGCTCTTTCCATATGCTAAGCCAACAAAGTGTTACTAAAACTTCTTACGTGTTTTCAACTACTTGTTTCACTCTTATAGTGATTTGTTACATGTTGTCAAACTGCATCTCAACTGCATGTGGTCATGCTCTTGAGATCAGGTTAATCCCTATTGTAGATCATGTTTTGCCTTTTACGGGTATGTAATGTAACACTGATTTAATTTCTACACTCAGTACCGAAATGTAAGCCATATTATCAAAGCATTTCACTATGATTTACTGTCCTGTCCTTCTGTTTTTCTTGACCTTTTTTCTTTATGGGTACCTAAGGTGAACAGAGAGAACACCTTTGGATCACACATGTGGTGAGTGTGCATGTAGATTTAGTAGCACATAAATCGCCAGGTGCAATAATCAGCCATATTTGACAATGTCTGCACAACGTTGCTGTGGATGAAATAAGATATTAGAATTTTTCAGTTTATGTTGAGCGTCACTCAGAGGAGGTTAACATTATTTGAATATCACAAAAGGCATAATCTGTATCACTTCAGGCAGGGGGGGGGGGGGGGGGTTACCTTCATAGGCTTGGATGTTATTGAATTTAGCACATGTTAAAATTCAGGAGTAAGAAAGAAACACACTTTTTTTTTCTCCAAAAAAATTCCTGCCCCGAGATACAGGCCTCCAAAGATAACACTGCGAACACCATTTTGAAGATGCAAATTTCGGAAATTTTTTTAAAATGCTGTGTCTATGTAACAATTCTAGATATTTAGATATTTTGTTTTTCTATTTGAGAGAGAATTGCTTTATGACTACAATGGTATTCTCTGCTTGGACATATCTGTCAGAGTTCTTTTACTGTCGCCTTTCGGATTTCTTTTATAATTTACAGCAATCCCGAAAAGTTAGACATTTTTCTGTGGATTAGTACCATGTAGTACTATATTCTTTGTACAGGAGAGCTGGGTAATGTGTCTTCACTGAAGTTGTTTCGTACTAATTTCTTTGTTACAATTTTTATTTCTATTTTCCATTTTGTAGTTATTTCTATTTTACTTTTTGTATTTATTTCTTATCACTTTCTTTGTTGTAGTTATTTCTTATCACTTTCTTTGTTGCAGTTATTTCTTTCCACTTTCATTGTTGCAGATATTTCTTACTTCATTGTAGTTTCTTGTCAGTTTCTTTGTCGTGGTTGTTCGTTGCAGGTTTCTGTATTTTAGTTGTTCAGTGCTAATTTGTGTACTGAAGAGGCATTTAAGAAATGAGACCATCCAGTAAGTTCTGTGTTTTCGTGAGGAATTTGTCAATTGACACAGTTGCAGTGTATTTTGTGAAAAGGACTGTTTGAAATGCCTTCTGACTGGGGCCACAGGAGAGTGAAGTTTGCCAAGTATTTGCATATCCATAAAAGAGTGATTTAGAAGACAGACAAAAAAGACTTTGTTCAGTTTGAAGACCCTGTTTCAGAGTGAAGACATTTCCAGTGACAGTTTTTTGTGTTCTAATTGTTTTGACAGAATAACAACAATGATAGTATCTGAACAACGTGAAGCCTCCCATGATGCAGACAATGCAGATTTTGCATCAGTAGAGGAAGAATTAAATACCCTGAATCAGTCAGCTACAGAGCTAGGTGTTAGTCCTGTTAAGAAACCGTGGTCAGTGAAGTCGAGTCATAAGCTCTATGTATCAAGAAAGTGCAGAGAAATTACTAAAGCTATGGCTGAATACACTACAGGAAACCTGACCACACTCTTCAAAGTAGTAATTCCATCTTCTCAAGAAAATGAACCAAAGCACTCTTGCACCTCTTGCCAGGAATTTTTCACAAATATCAATTCAGCTGTTGAATAGTCTGCATCCTACAGTGAAAAGGTGCAGGTTTTAACTGTTATTCTGGAGACATTTTTGAAGAAAACAATTTTGAACCACATCCCATCAGCTTCAAAGTGCATGGTAGACAAATCAAGAAATGTGATGTCTGGAAAAGGAGTCTTTGGAAGACCAAATCCCTATTATGGTCATCCTGTAGCAGCAGCTCAAGTTCAAACAGTGCAGTCATTTTATCTGAAGATATGAGACTCTTCTCGCCAGAGTGCCAACAAAAGACACTATAACTGTAACAGTTGAAGCTCAAAAAGTTGTGAAAGTGGAGAGGTACATGACTTGCAGTATTAAAGAAGCTTGTGCAATTTATGAAAGCAACTATACAACTTCACATATTGAAAGATCAAAATTTTATGCACTGTGACCTAAGTGGGTAGTAGTTCCACACCCACTTAGAAATGTCTGTCTGTGTGTACTGTGCAAATTTTGAACTGTTTGTGGTAACTTTGAAGAACTTAACTGGAGCACGTGACATATGACTCTTGGTTGGGCATGTGAAGTCATTAGTAGTCTGTGACGTAAAGTGAGAGACTTGTCTGTTTCAAGAATGTGGTGACTGCCCTGGAAAGGGAGGACTGTCTTTACAGACACTTGGCCTGGAAGACATAGCAGATAACTCTGCAGAAACTGCTTATTTGACAGTTTCATTGATGAACGCAGCAAATGGTCGATGAAAGCAGTAACACACCAGCATCTGAAGAAATTGAAGAACCACCACGTTGAAGAACTATGTGTAGTACTTCTCTGTGATTTTCCTGAGAACTGGTCTGTAATTCTCCCTCAAAAAGTACAAGGGTATCATGGGAGTAACGACCACGTTTTAATTTTTACAGGAGTGACATATTTTCAGAACAAGACCACAAGTGTTGCAGTTATAAGTGATGACACAGGACATGACTCAGCACATGCCTCAGCACATGCTTTGCTAGCAATGTGAAAAATTAAACTGCAAACACGGGCCGAGAAGATCATCGCTATTTCTGATGATGGTCCTAGTCATTTTAAACATTGTTACCAGCTGTTTGAATCGAGTAAGTCGCTTATGCCAACTGACTGGGTATACAGTGCAAATGGTCACGGGAAGGAGCTTTGTGATGGTGTAAGAGGCCTGCTGAAGCACCATGCTACAAAACATGATCTTTCCAGACCAAATACAGCTGTGATTCAGAATGCTGAGGATTTTACGAGAGTCATGAAATCTTACATATACACAGCCCTCATTCTTTTGTCTAAAGTGGAAATCGAAGAATTTTGTGAGCAGAAAAAAGAATGGTCCAAACAAACTACTCCTGTGAAAGGAATTCAGAAGACGTATTTTTGAACTCAAAGTATGGGCCAACTCACATTGCATGCACTTTAAAGAGCAAGAAAGAAGAAATTTCGTTCGTTCAGTCAGCACCTCAGAAACAACAGGATAATACTCAGATGCACAACTTGAGAAGGTGTGTGTGTGTACTGGTGGATTGTAGATATTATAGACACCAGGTACGAGTTAAACAAAATTGTAGTGAACTTTGTGCTACCACATGGACCAGGTGCAGGATATGGGTTTCCATCTGAAGGACAGCAACAACGCCATCAGTGCTTCCTTCCTGTTCACAATGTTTTTGAAGATTGTAAGTGCTCCAGTCCCTATTGGTGCGACAGGAAGGCATCACGCTATATCAAAGGAAGATACTGAAGCAGTGGAACACATTTTTAGTTGATTGACTGGCTAATTTCTGTACAAAACAGAGTGGACATAAGTCGTATAAATTGAAACCTTTAAGTCTTTGTACCTTTTACATACATTTTGGAACCATTTAAAATGCTTGAAAAATGAGTTTCTCACTCATCTTTCAAAACTAAAGTTATGTTAAATAAGGCTAGGTTTTGATTTTTATGAGCCTATTATGTGATGATGTAATAAAACAGGTTTAATGTATAACAAAAAATTCAATTGTTTATATAACCTGTTCTTCCTTAAAGTGGAAGCTCTCCTTTTCAGGGAATGTAGAACTATGGTACTAACCAACAGAAAAAAATCAATTTTACGGAGTGGCATTTTTGAAGAAACTTTTTTCCATAAATTATAAAAAAGGTTCAGAAGGCTATAGCAAAAGAACTTTGACAGATAAGTCCAAAGGGAGGATTTCTTTGTAATCATAAAGCAATTACCTTAAAAAAAACCTAGAACTGTTCCAGAGATACAGCATTTTAAAATTTTTTCCAAAATTCACATCTTCAAAATGGTATACACAATGTCATCTTTGGAGGGCTGTATCTCGGAGAAGAAATTTTTTGGAGAAAACAAATACATAGTGTTCCTTACTTAGTCCTTCATTTTATCATATGCTACATTCAATAACATTTGAAACTGTGAAGGTAAGGTTTTTTCCTAGCCTGCCTGTATTGATATGGACTATGCCAAAAAAGGCCCTATTCTAGAATGATGAACTTTTCTGCATGTTTTCACTTTGATTGGGTACATAGTAAAGGAACTTAAGGGCGGTAGGACGTGAAACGGGTCGACTCGGAGCAGGAGAGGCATCACTCAACATTTTAATTTCCAGTGTCTATACTTTTACAAATAAATTCATCAAACTTTGTCAGCATCACCAGGAAGGATTCAGGATTCACGCCCATTGCAGTGGAAGTTCGAAAACATAACAAAATAAATTTTTTTACGTGCGAAATTTCATCATTTTTTCACTTACTAATGGCTGCATTTGTTGCTATAGGTACACTTTTCTTCATAAGTTAGAGAGATTCTTCGCTGAATTTTGCACAGCATACACACCATACTCACAGGTGTATGAAACTCTAGAATTTATTTAATTTATGAAAAAACGAATGAACTGTTTTATTTTAAACTTCATGTTTAGAAAAAACACAAATTTTATAGTTAATTACCTCAATTTTTACCACAGTTTTTAATAGGTTTGGAAAATTCGAGAGTTTCATACACCTTTAAGTATGGTTTGTATGCTGTGCAAAATTCATCGGAGAATCTCTCGTACTTATGAAGAAAAATGTATGTACAGCAACAAATGCTGCCATTAGTAAGTGGAAAAAATGAAGCAATTTCACATGTAAAAAAAAATCATGTTTTCAAACATCCACTGCTAGGAGTGTGAATTCTGAATCCTTCCTGGTCATGCTGATAAAGTTTTATGAATTTATTTGTAAAAGTATAGACAGTGGAAATTAAAATGTTCAGTGGTGCCTCTCCTGCTCCAAGTCGGCCCATTTGACATCCTACCCACCTTAAGTGGAGAAGGAGAAACTTTCATGGGCTGTCTCTATAGCCAAATGAGAAATACCAAGTATTTCCTTTAGGTGGAAAAGTCCTAGATTTTAATGCAGTTTAGATTGTTGGCATTTCCTTTTTTTACAGTGAGTGCTGTTCTTTTGCCTTGACAAAAAGATGGTTGGTATTGTTTCTTGTGTATGTGCACTAGATGACATAAAATGTTTGTCAACTGTTATGATGTGCAGGTAATTACATTGACTGTCGGGGAAAAAAAGAAAAGACTAACAGCAACTAAAAAATTATGTGGCAACAACTTGCGCCAGCAGCCCAGTAATGTAGTATTTCTCTGGTGGCAGCCTGCTGCCTCCTGAACAGTAGAACAAGAATAACAGTTATCAGAATGAATTTTTAGTTTGCAGCGGAATCTGCAATGATTTGAAACTTTCTGGCAGATTAAAACTGTGTGCCAGACCATAACTTGAATGTAGGATCTTTGACCTTTGTGGGCTAGTGCTGTACCAACTAAGCTGTAAAAGTTGGACACACAAATTGCCCCTACAGCTTTACTTCTGTCAGTACCGTTGTCCTACTTTCCAAACTTCATGGAAGTTCTCCTGCATACCTTATGGGACTAGCAGTCCTGGAAAGAAGGATTTTGCTGAGTAAGCTGTGATGGCAGATCACGAGTCATACTTGGATAGCTCAGTTGGTAGAACAGTTACCCATGAGAAACAAGATATGTAAGTTTGAGCCCTGGTCTGGCACAGTTTTTATCAGCCAGGAAGTATCAGATCATTGCACACTCTGCCGCAGAGTAAAAATTTGTTTTCAAAACAATCCCATAGACTGTAGCTAAGCCATTCCTCTGCAATATTGTTCCTTCCATGAGTGATAGCCCCGCTAAGTAAGCAGGAACACTTGTGTGAAGATCGGAAGGTAGGAGAGAGGTACTGGCAGAAGTGGATCTGCGAAGACAGATCATGAGTGCTGTTTAAAGAGCTCAGTTGCTAGAGCACTTGCCCACAAAAAGGCAAAGGTCCTTTGTTCAAGCCCTACATCCTTGAAAATCCAATATGTGTAGAATATTTGCCATAATAAGATTTATAGTTTTTTCTCATAGCAGCACATTTATTGGCATCACTAGCTCACTACCAAACTGTCAACTTTCAGCCCAATCTAGACCTTGGTCTAAACAAAACATCAGTTTGACACCATTGTTTGCTAAATCTCAACCAGACATGTCACCGCCCAACCTAACCTAAACCTCAGGGTAAGCTACATATCAGTGTAACATTACAACTTACATTCCGTAGATATTATTAGTTTTCTAAAAGGGCCTGGACTGAGACTGTGACAGTTGCAGGAAAGCGAAGCATGGAGTGTGTGTTGAAGGCCAGTTGACACACTGTGTGCTAATGACTTAACATTAGCAAGAAATACATTTATTAGAGTTCATTGTTACAATTGAATCATCTTCTCCACAACAGCAGTATGGGAGGCTGTGAACACAGCATCCAGAGTAGAACGCACTGACTTGTACCCTTCAGCAGATTCTTGAGGCCGTTGTCTTAATAGCGGCACCTCATATAATAATACTATGTCATGTAGGATAGTAAGTGGCAAGTGCAGTTTTTACAGTGGTGTCAACCACAAATTATAGTCTGCTTTTTACTAGGGCAATCTTGTGGACATTGAAGGGGTGTGCCCGAGTAAACTCTAGCAGCTCTGCATTTGATGTAGATGGTAGTGCAGATGCAAGTCAGGGGCAGCAGTCTTTAGTGTGTCTGCCCAATACAGTGACAGGTTGACAGTGCGCAAAAATAATCAGTTCAGCTCTGAGCAAGCTGGAAGAAATACCGAAGGCATTGCATCAGTTGATGAGATGTTGCCAGCTCACAGCAACCAAGTTTGGTAGACCAGGCAGCGTGTCACAGGGTCAGCCTCAAGTTGGAATTGTCTGAACAGTGGCAATTAGGGCTTCAGCTTGGTGCTTCTGTGCCATGTCAGTGGCCTGATAGATGTTCTTGTGGAAACTTTACTTGTTCTTGCAACATTGTTCTGTGCTGTCACAGTGACTTTATGGCTCTTCCTCTGTGATGTCATATTGCTGAAATAACGATTGAGACTTACTGCTTGAACAAGATAAGGCAACCATTTCCAGGATGTGCCATATTATTTGCAATATTGGCTTTCTGCCTTTTTTGTCATTCTGATTGCTATACAGCATTCTGGCCTGGTTTAACTTGGCTTAGCACTGGCTGGAGAAAATTTTAAGAAAATTTTGGCATTTGCCAGTGATATCTTTCTGTGGCCCAAAATCCCAAATTGTTCCTTAGTTTGGCTGTGGAACAGTTTCATGACATTTACCCTGATGGGGGGAAAAAATCTCAACATACAGAAATAATTGATATTGAGTAATGGAATTTCAGAAATTCATTATTCTAAGTTGCAAGTTCACAGGTTAATATCAGTGGGAGAAAAGCCATTGCAATTGTGAAGTGCTTGTACATAAATAACCAGAGTAATCGCCAGAATGTTGAATGCAGGCGTGCAAATGTGCATGCATTGTGTCATACAGGTGCTGGATGTCAGTGTGTGGGTGGAGTTCCATGTTTGTTGCACTTGGTCGGTCAATACAGGAATGGTTAATGCTGGTTGTGGATGATGCTGGAGTTGTCTGGTGATGATCCATATGTGCTCAACTGGAGACAGATCTGGTGCTGAGCAGGCCAAGTCAACATCTTGATACCCTGTAGAGCGTGTTGGATTACAACAGCTGTATGTGGGTGAACATTATCTTGTTGAAAAATATCCCCTGAAATGCTGTTCATGAATGGTAGCACAGCAGATCGAATCACCAGACTGACATACATATTTGCAGTCAGGGTGCATGGGATTACTGAGAAGGTGTTCCACTGTCATAAGATATTGCATCACAGACCATAACTCCAGGCGTAGGTCCAGTGTTCTAGTATGCATACAGCTTTGTTGCTGACACTCACGTGGCAGCCTCTTAACCAACACATGGCCATCATTGGCACTGAGGCAGTCTTCCCTTTTTGTAGTGTCACATGGCCATCTGGAGCTGTCTTCTTGCGACCAAACCTTCCCGTGACCACTCCTACCAGCAATTGTGTACAGTGGTAACATTCCTCACAAGTCTTTCTACAGTATCACAGGAGGAACATCCAGCTTCTTGTAGCCCTATTACACAACCTAGTTCAAACTTGGTGAGCTGTTGGTAATGGCATTTTGGTCATCTTAAAGGCAGTCTTGTCTAACAACTCGCTATGTCCGATCTCAAAAGTGACTAATGCTGATGCATATTTAAAGCAAACCTGATTTGCATCCTCATAGTGGTGCTGCTAGCCCACTCATATGTGACTGGCGAAAACTTTTGTTTATCCCGCACAACTCATTATTGGTCTAGGAATTCTTTTTCTGTCAGTGGCTGTTACAGGGATAACAACACTCTGCACAATTTGTTGTTATCAAATGTTTGCAAAATTTTATTCACAAAATCTTTGCTTTGTTTCTTAATCCTATATTGTCTTTGTTGAATCCTTATATACTAACAAAAGTTCACAACTTAATTTTATGTTACACGTTTTTGTTCTTTTAATGCTGTTTACTTCTCATGTTCCACAAAGATGATAATCATGTGCTTTTTTAACCCACATTTTTGGTACTACAGCTGGAACTTTGACTTTAAAACAAGAGTTTCTCTTATATTTTCTCAAAACACGCATCCTTAAATCTATGCTTACACAACTACTACTCACATCACCACCACTTACAACATAATGGTTAGTAGCTCTGGTTACACCTGTTATTCTACAGTTGCTTACAGATTGATTATGCTTTGCAATGTCATGTTTTCTTGTACCTTTTCATTTTACAGCCAACATCCTTGTGCTCTTCGGCACTTTGTGTGCATTGACTCTCATTGGCGCAGTACGCAGTTTAGGTGGTTCTGCTTCCATGATAGAAGACCCTTGCAACGATGTATACATACAATTGTCTTCTTTGGCTGAAATAGTGTCTCTTCGAGTTTGACTGTGTTTCTGTGAACAATTACACAATCTTTTTGTATCCTCATTATCCATAACATTGTAATTATTGTAAAATTTACCTTTATCTTCAGGCACACATTCCTGAAAGGATTCATTCTGGTTGATTTGGTCATTATTCTCACAAGCATTTTCCTCCTCTTGCTCCCTCTGTTCTTTGGAGAAGGTTGTGTAATGCCGAAGTGGTGACGAATCTGCATCCTTCAGAGATAAATACGTCTGTACAACTTCATTATCCACAACAGTTGCAACACAGCTAATAGGGTCTTGTGCATTCTCCATAGTATCGAGATTGAAATCACCATCTGCAGTCTATTCTGCATGATGCAAAAAAACAGTGTCACATATACTTCGTTGTACATCTGCTCAGGTTTCATGGCCTCAAAACCATCACCATCCAGTGGCATAGATAGTACTGCACCTAAATCATTATCACCCATGTTGCTCCACATCCATTTTCTTCCGTACAGCACACACTTGTGTTGTTCACCCACCTCCGTGGCTGAGGTTGTTAACACACGCTTGTGCAGTCGTGGTCGACCTGCGGGTAAGCCAGTTAAAATCCTGGTGGTGGGAAATATTGTCACTGCCAATTTTTGCCCGGCAAGGGGAGGAGAGGTGGTGATGTAAAGTTCCTGATGGCCAGACTTTGCGCCAATGTCCTGGTTTAAATACCAAATCTCTTTTCAATGTCTCATGAATTGAGGGCACGTGACGTTTATGGTGATTGATATGTTGGATGGGGATGTTAAGCTTAGTGGCCCCCTTGGTGCTATTTGTGATGAGCAGGCTATGTGCTGACACTGGATTCCACCCACTCCCTTCTCTCACCATCATTGTCGAGTGCTAGTAATAGTGTTCCATAGATTTCGTGTTTGTTTTGAATAGTCAGAGTGAGTCCCTTTGTGAACCATGGTGCCAGTAGTGCTAGTGTTTGTTTTCAATACAGTTCAGAGACAGGTAGTGCTATTTTCATTGTTTTCTACAAGAAAGTGTCTAGCTACCACAGTTTAGTCAACAATCAGCCGCCTTTAGTGAATTAGCAGTCTACTTAAAAGTTGATTAACTCTCTACAGTAAATTGATTTCTTACAAGGGAACCTCCCCATCGCACCCCCCTCAGATTTAGTTGTAAGTTGGCACAGTGGATAGGCCTTGAAAAACTGAAAACAGATCAATTGAGAAAACAGGAAGAAGTTGTGTGGAACTGTGAAAAAATAAACAAAATATACAAACTGAGTAGTTCATGGCAAGATAAGCAACGTCTGGGACCCTGGGAGTGCATATGCGCCGTGGTCTCGTGGTAACGTGAGCAGCTGCGGAATGAAAGGTCCTCGGTTCAAATCTTCCTTAGAGTGAAAAGTTTAATTTTTTATTTTCAGTTTATGTGAAAAACTCTTTATGTTTTCATCACTTTTTTGGGAGTGATTATCACATCCACAAGAAAACCTAATTCGGGCAAGGTAGACAAATCTTTTTACCCCTTTGCCAAGTGTACAAGTTAGGTGGGTTGACAACATATTCCTGTCATGCGACGCACATGCCGTCACCAGTGTCGTATAGAATATATCAGATATGTTTTCCTGTGGAGGAATCTGTTGACCGATGACCTTGCGATCAAATGATTTCGGTTCCCATTGAAGAGGCACGTCCTTTCGTCTACTAATCGCACGGTTTTGCGATGCGGTCGCAAAACACAGACACTAAACTTATTACAGTGAACAAAGACGTGAATGAACGAACGGACAGATAATAACTATGCAAAAATAAAGAAAACAAAATTTTCACTCGAGGGAAGACTTGAACCACGTACCTCTCGTTCCACTGCTGCTCACGCTACCACGGGACCACGACGCTCCTACGCTGATATCGACCATGATGTTGCCTATACGACCCGTGGACTACTCAGTTTGTATATTTTGCTTATTTTTTCACAGTTCCACACAACTTCTTCCTGTTTTCTCAGTTGATCTGTGTTCAGTTTATCAAGGCCTATCCACTGTGCCAACTTATAACTAAATCTGAGGGGGGTGTGATGGGGAGGTTCCCTTGTTAGGATGGATAGGATGTGTGACTGCTGTGTACGGACACAGGAGGAGCTGGCCACTGTTCGCGAACAACTGAACGTGTTGATGGCCGCGGTCAGCCGTCTTCAGGCTGCTGCCTCGGAGTATAGCGGCAGTGGGGAGTCTGGTTCGTTGCATGGTACACCCCAGGTGTTACATGCTTCACCCACTGTCCCTGTTGTCGAGACATCTTCGCAGGTACCGGGCGCGGTTGGGCCACCCTCTCCCCAAGGGGAGTGGTGGGTTCAGCGGCGTTCGCGGCGCACAAGGCGGAGTGTCAATGTGGAGGCTGGCCGTGTGGCATCGCCCGCTCTGCCTGTGAGTGGACATGTGGCCGCTCCTTCAGCAAGGTCCGAGCAGCCTCACGGGGAGAGGCGTTTATTAGTGATTGGGAGCTCTAATGTTAGGTGGTTGATGGAGCCCCTTAGGGAAATAGCGGAAAGGTTGGGGAAGAATGCCAGTGTTCACTCTGTCTGCTTGCCGGGGGTCTCATCCGAGTTGTGGAGGAGGCCCTGCCGGCGGTGATAGAGCACTGGGTGCACCCGATTGCAAATTGTTGCTCATGTCGGCACCAGTGACTCCTGCCGTCTGGGTTCAGAGGTCATCCTCAGTTCACACAGGCGGCTGGCGGGGTTGGTGAAGGCAGAAAGCGTCGCTCGAGGGGTGGAATCTGGGGTGAAAATTTCTCGACCTCCGCTATTGGGTGGAGAAATGTAGGGTCCTCCTGAATAGGTCAGGCGTGCACTACACGCAGGAAGCGGCTACAAGGGTAGCAGAGTACGTGTGGACTGTACATGTGGGTTTTTTAGGTTAGAGAATTCCCTCCCTAGGCCCGACAAGACGCCTCCAGAGACGCGACAAGGTAGCAGTAGGCAAAACGCAACAGGGAATGACAATATTAATGTGGTAATAGTAAACTGGAGGAGCGTCTAGAAAGGTCCCAGAACTGCTCTCATTAATAAACGGTCACAATGCCCACATAGTACTAGGGACGGAAAGTTGGCTGTGAAACCAGATGTAAACAGTAATGAAATTCCAAACTCAGTTTGGAATGTATACCGCAGAGACAGGCTGGACACTGAAGGGGGAGGTGTGTTTATAGCGATAAGAAGTAAAATAGTATCAAAGGAAATTGACGGAAATCCGAAATGTGAAATAATTTGGGTGAAGGTCACGGTTAAAACAGGCTTAGACATGGTAATTGGGTGTCTCTATAGGCCCCCTGGCTCAGCAGCTGCTGTGGCTGAGCACCTGAAGGATAATTTGGAAAATATTTCGAGTAGATTTCCCCACCATGTTATAGTTCTGGGTGGAGATTTTAATTTGCCGGATATAGACTGTGAGACTCAAACGTTCATAATGGGTGGCAGGGACAAAGAATCCAGTGAAATTTTTTTAAGTGCTTTATCTGAAAACTACCTTGAGCATTTAAACAGAAAACCGACTTGTGGCGATAACATATTAGACCTTCTGGTGACACACACCCGAACTATTTGGAACAGTTAATGCAGAACAGGGAATCAGCGATCATAAAGCGGTTAATGCATCGATGATTTCAGCTGTAAATAGAAATATTAAAAAAGGTAGGAAGATTTTTCTGTTTAGCAAAAGTGACAGAAAGCAGATTACAGAGTACCTGACGGCTCAACACAAAAGTTTTGTCACAAGTACAGATAGTGTTGAGGATCAGTGGACAAAGTTCAAAACCATCGTACAATATGCGTTAGATGAGTATGTGCCAAGCAAGATGGTAAGAGATGGAAAAGAGCCACCGTGGTACAACAACAGAGTTAGAAAGCTGCTGCGGAAGCAAAGGGAACTTCACAGCAAACATAAACATAGCCAAAGCCTTGCAGACAAACAAAAATTATGCGAAGCGAAATGTAGTGTGAGGAGGGCTATGCAAGAGGCGTTCAATGAATTTGAAAGTAAAGTTCTATGTACTGACTTGACAGAAAATCCTAAGAAATTTTGGTCTAATGTCAAAGCGGTAGATGGATCAAAACAAAATGTCCAGATACTCTGTGACCAAAATGGTACTGAAACAGAGGATGACAGACTAAAGGCCGAAATACTAAATGTCTTTTTCCAAAGCTGTGTAGGAAGACTGCACTGTAGTTCCTTCTCTAGATTGTCGTACAGATGACAAAATGGTAGATATCGAAATAGATGACAGAGGGATAGAGAAACAATTAAAATTGCTCAAAAGAGGAAAGGCCGCTGGACCTGATGCGATACCAGTTCGATTTTACACAGCGTACACGAAGGAACTTGGCCCCCCTTCTTGCAGTGGTGTACCGTAGGTCTCCAGAAGAGCATAGCGTTCCAAAGGATTGGAAAAGGGCACAGGTCATCCCCGTTTTCAAGAAGGGACGTCGAACAGATGTGCAGAACTAGAGACCTATATCTCTAACGTCGATCAGTTGTAGAAATTTGGAACACGTATTATGTTCGAGTATAATGACTTTTCTGGAGACTAGAAATCTACCCTGTAGGAATCAGCATGGGTTTCGAGAAAGACAGTCGTGTGAAACCCAGCTCGCGTTATTCGTCCACGAGGCTCAGAGGGCCATAGACACGGGTTCACAGGTAGATGCCGTGTTTCTTGACTTCCGCAAGGTGTTTCCCCACAGTCATTTAATGAACAAAGTAAGAGCATATGGACTATCAGACCAATTGTGTGATTGGATTGAAGAGTTCCTAGATAACAGAACACAGCATGTCATTCTCAATGGAGAGAAGTCTTCCGAAGTAAGAATGATTTCAGGTGTGCCGCAGGGGAGTGTCATAGGACCGTTGCTATTCACAATATACATAAACGACCTTGTGGATGACATCGGAAGTTCACTGAGGCTTTTTGCAGATGATGCTGTGGTGTATCGAGAGGTTGTAACAATGAAAAATTGTACTGAAATGCAGGAGGATCTGCAGCGAATTGACGCATGGTGCAGGGAATGGCAATTGAGTCTCAATGCAGACAAGTGTAATGTGCTCCGAATACATAGAAAAATAGATCCCTTATCATTTAGCTACAAAATAGCAGGTCAGTAACTGGAAGCAGTTAATTCCATAAATTATCTGGGAGTACGCATTAGGAGTGATTTAAAATGGAATGATCATATAAAGTTGATCGTTGGTAAAGCAGATGCCAGACTGAGATTCATTGGAAGAATCCTAAGGAAATGCAATCCAAAAACAAAGGAAGTAGGTTACAGTACGCTTGTTTACCCACTGCTTGAATACTGCTCAGCAGTGTGGGATCTGTACCAGTTAGGATTGATAGAAGAGATAGAGAAGATCCAACGGAGAGCAGCGCGCTTTGTTACAGGATCATTTAGTAATCGCGAAAGCGTTACGGAGGTGATAGATACACTCCAGTGGAAGACACTGCAAGAGAGACACTCAGTCGCTCGGTACGGGCTTTTGTTAAAGTTTCGAGAACATACCTTCACCGAGGAGTCAAGCAGTATATTGCTCCCTCCTACATATATCTCGCGAAGAGACCATGAGGATAAAATCAGAGATTAGAGCCCACAAAGAAGCATACCGACAATCCTTCTTTCCACGAACAATACGAGACTGGAATAGAAGGGAGAACCCATAGAGGTACCCAAGGTATCCTCCACCACACACCGTCAGGTGGCTTGCGGAGTATGGATGTAGATGTAGATGTAGATCATACAACACAAACATTACTTTACACACTCAAACTCACTCACTCTACATACATATAGCATTACGGAAAAAGTTGTAATGGAGCATGTTGCAAACAAACAAACCAGCCAGCTAACTTTCTTTGTTCGATTTTACAGATACTTCAGACTTTGCACTTTTGCATGGTATTGGGGCTGATAATTTTACATTACTCTCTGTTACTTTCACAATGTTAGTGTTTTGTGTTGCAAGTAAACGTACAGGAACTTCCTCAACTTCTAATTCCTGATGCGTGTTTGTATTGTCTAGTCTCCGAGGAGCATTTTTCAATCATAATTTGTGCCACTTAATAATGACAGGTTGTTTTACTGATGGGCTAACACCATCAGCATTTTCCTCTCACAAATGATCCCATTTTTTATCTCCCTTCTCTACCCTTTTCTCCTTTAGAGCTATATTACGTGTATTCACTGTTTTAACGATACTCATAGTGCTCACGAGTTGCTCTGGATTTCTGTCCTGTAAACAAGTTACGGCTGCTGATAAAAAATTCTCTGTATATCCTTCAGAGTAGCTGGCACTGGATTTCACCCAATTTCATAGAAATAGAATGGAGTGCAGCATGGATGAAGTGTTAAAAATTAATCGAAAACCAACAAAAGAGAACAACACAAAACAGTGATGCAGGCACACAAATACGCTATTATTATACACTTATTACAACTTAATATTCTGTCTGCGTGGCTGTGCGTGACTGTCACTACCCTATACTTAATACAGTGTGTGATGAGCCTTACTCACAACAAAATACAGTACCCATTACAAACAGTACAAATTGATTCACACGGCAATGAAGTAATTTAGTTCCTATGCCAGATCATTGCCCAACATTATTCAGAAGACTGTTACGTTAAATGACCAAACTGTCTGTAACTGGTACTAACCTAGTGCATGGCAACTAATGCCCTGATAAATTACAAAATTTGCATCTCATTGGCATTAAATACACATCCCTGGTATTTCCTCTAAACAGTGACAAGTCTGCAGGTTCCTGCTGTTTTAACAAATGCTACTTTGAGTGCAGAAATAAAGTCCGTACAATTTGACGTGGCCACACAAAATAAACACCAATGGAAAGGCCAGCAGAAAGATACTCACTGCACTGCAGCAGCTAGGATGGAAGTCTGGATGGTGACAGACGACAATGACGATGCTGCAGATGTGATTCCAGTACAATGGTGGCAGCTGATGTAAACACGTCTAATGACAGTTTGTAAAGGCCTGGGCTGACACCCTTATGGTTGTGGGACAGCAGAGTATGAAGTACATGCAAGCATGTATGCTAATGAAATAACATTAGCAAGAAATATATTTATTAGTAGATTATTGTTTCAGAGGAATCATTTTCTCTGCAGCAGCTGTGAGGAAGGCTGCGAACACAGCACACAGAGAACAACACACTGGCTCATGGACTTAAGAAGATATTGGAGGCTGTTGCCCCCATTGTGGCAGCTTTCTCATAATACTGTGATGATATGTAGGGTAGTGGGTGGCAGGTGCAACTTATATAGTGCTGTCGACCACCAGATTGTAGACTGTGTGTTACTAGGGCTTTCTCGCAGGCATCAAAAGTGTGTGTCTGAGTAACCTCCAGCAGCTCTGTAAATGATGTAGATGAGAGTGCAGAGTTATTACATGCCTCTCCAGTAGAGGTAGACCGTGGATGACTGTGTCTGCCCACAGATGCAAGTCAGGGGCAGCAGCCTTTAACAAGCCTCCTGGATGCAGTGATAGATTGACAGTGTGCCAAACACCATCAGTTTGGCTCTCAGCAAAGCGGAGCTAGAAATCCAGAAGACTTCACACCAGTGGGTGAGATGTTGGCAGCTCACAGCTACTGGGTTCAGTAGACAATGCAGGCAGCAATCTTGAAGGTAGAAGTCATCTGACGAATAGTAGGCAGCGCATCTTGGGATCAACATCATAGCTAGTTCACTGGAACTGGATAGTATGTGGGCTTGGAAGCCTGAGTATTTATTACTGTCTGTTTTGAGTCAGGTCCATTATGTCTTTCCAAGGATGACCGCTTTTGTCTTAATTTTATGGGCTCGTCCGCATTCTTTGCCGCACCTCGGTGTCGCAACAGTGGCTTTCAGGGTTTCGTTTGGTGCTCCTCTGCCATGTCAGTGGGCTGATAAGTGTTCTTGTGGAACCTTTACTCATTGTTGTGGCATTGTGCTGTGCTGTTAGAATTATGTTATGATCCCTCGTAAGTGAGATCGTGTTGTTGAATTAATGATTCAGACTTATTGCTCAAGTGAAGTGAAGTAGCAGCAACTTTTGAGGTGTGCCATATTATTTGTAGTATCATCACTCTGTCTGTTTCTCATTCTGATTGCTATACAGCATGCTGTCCTAGTTTAACTTGAAGAAAACTTTTAGGAATTTTGTGTTTGCCCATGGCATTTTTCTACAGCCCAACAGTTCTATTATATCTGTGTGCAGTATGTCATCACACACCACATCATTATTTTCACGGGTTGTAGCTGATATTTGGTCTCGGTAGACTCAGTTATTCCTTAAATCACACTAGTTTCTTTTGAGAAAAGTATCATTAATTTCTTTTCCAATATTTCAGAGCGGAGTGCCTCAGTGGTTAAGGCATTGCTTTCCGCAGTATTAGCTAAAGCTTCATCTCTAATGATCTCATAATTGACAGGTCATTACATCCTAATATTAATTCCTTCCATTAGTCTCTGTCAAATACTGTATGGAGAAAAATTGAGATGAGGATACTACTTTGAGCTACCTCATTCAAATTGGATCATCATTCTTGGAGTGGTATTCTGGTAGAATAGTGTGTTCCATCAGATATTATGTCATGATGGCAGTGTTCTGCTCTTTTGACCAACTGTGAAGACAGATATATTTAAGTCAAGTGGTAGGTGCCAGCCTCCAGCTAATCACATGCTTCGGGAGGATGATGGTCCAAACCCCACTCTGGCCATCCTGATCTAGATTTTCGGTGACTTCCCTAAATTGCTTCAGGCAAATGCTGGGATGGTTCCTTTGAAAGGGCGTGGCTGATTTCCTTCTCCATCCTTCCCTAATCCAATGGGACCAATGACCTCGTTGTTTGGTCCCCTCCCCTAAATCAACCAACCAACCAATTATATGCTTGCTGTGTTGTCTTTTGTTAGAAGTGCATGCAGCACCTTAGCAAGTGTGGCTGGCTGCAAACCAGTGACAGTGCCCGCTGCCACTGCAATCTAACAGACACAAAGTTATTTTAATTGAGGGGTTGAGAGTACAAGTAGTACAAATGACATTTCAAAAGAAAATGATCTATATGCACATTTGGTATGCTAAAGTGTGGATCTCTTCTGAGTAAAAGAAGTAGAAGCAGTTTCCTACATAATGCTGCAGTCTGTGATGATAAAATTTAGGCTCTATGTTTGAGCAAATGTCTGGACTGCATTTAGAATACAGTTAGTACAAGTGAAATGGTGGGCAGAAGTAGAAGTGCTGCTATGTCTTATGAATGTTCAAGCATGGGTTTTTTGAAAGTACAGCAATATTCCAATGTGTAAGTTTTTAGAGTACTTATATTTAATGCGTGATTAAATAAGCCATATTTTGAAATACCGCTTCTACATCTTGAGACAGTCACATATTGACATAATAGAGCATCAGGTCCTTGAACCTGGCCATACATACGTGAAATATGATAAAGAATTTGGTCTTTGAAAAGGCAAAGAAACATTTCGAACATTTACTTTTTCCGCCAAGAGGCATTGGAAGCAGTGAAGCTGGTCATTAGAATGATTCCCGTAGTCCAAATGAAAACGGGAAACTTTCTTTGAATTACAGCTATGGATCCATAGCAAAGGACAAAGTTGCTAAAGACACAGAAGGAAGCAAGATACATTGGAGGAGTACCAGGTGGATTTGAATCAGCAAAGAAAATCCTCTAACAGTGCAGTTAAAGTACTCACTAAACTGTGATCTTTAATTTGTAGAAGTGGATTTTATGAAGTCCAAAATTGGTCTGTTGTCAATACCTTTTCTGGAGCCTTGACATTGAGATGAATTTGAAATAGACTGAGAAATGGAAAAATGTCCTGGAGATAAAGAACTGCTTTCCTCCACTTTTTCATGAGTTGTATAACAATAAGAGGATGAGCCAGACGTCTGGGAGCGAAACACTCCACTCAGTGCTTAGTATGTACTCAGACTGTTTGGGATACTTATGCTACAATGAAACCATTATTTTTAGGTTAAAGCATTTAAGACAAATTTGTGAAAGTTGAGTCTCTTGGAAATACATGAAATGGTTCGTTATTAATTAATAACTTCCTCTGTTGCCTTTTCTCCTTTACCTTAGTCTTTGAAGGTGATGCCCTCCCGGAGAAAGTTAAGGTCGTGGTGTACCGGTGTGATGTGAAACTATATGTCCATCACCTATGAGATGCTTCAGATGTTTACACTCTGGGCATATGTCATCCCACTGCACGGCAGACCAAAAATATGGAAACTGTGGATGATCACTCCACGAAGGTAGTCCTCCGTGCAATTGGATTATGGGGTGATGTTGTGGACATGGTTCCATCTCAACCTGTGACAGGCAGTGATCCTGCAGCTTGACTGGTCCTTCTGGCCCATTCACACCTAATGTGGTCACCAGTTACATGATCATTCACTGTGGGTACAGCTCTCACCTGCCGGAACTAAAACACCTTATTTCCTCTCCTCACCCCCTGCGGGTCCATGGGTTAGAATAGGCCCGAAGTATTCCTGCCTGTCCTAAGAGGCGACTAAAAGGAGTGTCACACTTTTCGGCCCTATGAGTTCAGGTCCCATTCTTGCCACTTTCAAAATTCTACAGAAGTGTGGGCTATATGGGGAAGGACACTATATGTGGTGCATGAGTTATCCATAGTGCCCTTAGATTTGATCTCCTGAATCTCTTGTCATGGCTTTGCATCTCCACCTGCGATTCAACTATTTGGGTGAAAACACCTTCTGGGGTATGTCATCTTCCGTTGTCTCCTGTCCTCTTTCACCCCCATGACACTATTGGATTTCTCTGTGCCCAATATCCAGCACAGTAGCCAGTCCATTGTGGTGGGGCCGTCATGTACCCATTTGTTGGTAGCCCCCTGACAACACAGGGCACTACTGATGCCTGAGCTGGAAACTCCCCATGTATGCCAAGGAGTAGATGTCTGTCTTCCTGGGGCATCAGGACACCCGGCAACGGCCAGTTGGCCTTTGCTGTGGCTGGGTGGCGGCCGTGGGAAGAGCCCCTGATCAGAGTGAGTGGCATTAAGGCAAATGACCCGCAATGAAGCGGACTAAGTCATCTCTTGCTGGTGACCGTACAGCAGGTTAGAATACAATGCCGACAGTTATGGCCCTATATCATTTCCTTCCCTCGCTACACCATGGGAGGAGCGTTGCGGGCTTTCAAATATAAATGAAATGATGTGATGTGGCCCTCAACTATGCACACTCAGACTCAAAGTTGAAATATTAAAAGTTTTGGGTCGTTTCGTTGTCTAGGGGCTGGGATAAGTAGTTGCCACATTACAAGCCAAATATTGGTGAGTCTACAGTATACAATACTAATATACACACGAATCGAATGGTCGAAGGTTCCTATCACTCGGTAACTGCGAATTTTGAATGTTATATAGAAAATTATGAATGAAAGATTGCAATTAAATAAAATCTGCAGGTACTATTTTAACAACTTTGAATGATGAGTACGATAGCAGAAGTACCTTTAAAAATGCCCTTTATTTCTGTAAAACACTTATTGGTGTCGATGGTCCAGCAATTAAATAAAATATTAGTTGAATAACAGGGAAACAATAGATTCCTACTTCATGTAATTAGTTATGAACAACAACATAGCTTGCGAGATATTCACCTCGAAGCGCATACTACATCTTCACTGCAGAAGCCACCGAAGTCTCACAGGTGCACAGGTCAGCACTACGAAATATTTGTATCTTTTGCGACCACGCGCAACTCGTTCAACACTCTCCAAGTCTCTCCTGCGACCGTGCGTCCGTAGCGCTGTACTGTCCAGAACTCTCTCTCCATGTCCTGTGCCCTCACACTGCTCTGTTCAGAACTGCCGTCCCCCACTTACATACAGTCTCTCCACGTGTCCTTTTTGGAACGATCGCTGTGATTGGCTAGAGCATTCCCGCCCTGTCTCCAAGCCATTGCACACTCACAAACATAATGAAACACATTCGAAATACTGGATTTACATTTAAATAACTTGAAATTAAAGAAATATTCCTACGGCTGGACCATAAACACGCTCTAACACAATTATTAAATACATAAACAGATTAAATAAACATACATCAAAGGAATAGAACAGAAGTAAGCCAGTAGCCTAATGTCTCTGTGCTTCTTAAAACACAGTGAATAATTCACCAATTTCTTCACGAGTAGTATATATCGGATATAAACAAATACTTATAAGCATGCTGTCACAGTTTTTTAGTGTAACTATGGAGTATTTATAGCCTGACGCGATTGATAGTAATCAGCCACTTTGACCTCCAATAACTCATGTAGTATTAAAGTTACATGTCTGTAATGTATACCAATTTAGGTTTACACTAATAGCTTTCTAAAGACATGTCGATCGACAAAATCAGATGAACCATTTATATTTTGGAAATTCGTTGCTGGGTGTTACTTGTATAATTTGTCATATTCTAAACTTTAAACTAATAAAGATATTGATAATCTGATTACACCATCAGAATCGTTGTGCAAATAATGGTAAGGTACATGTTTCATCATGATCCATCTGGCTACTATTAATTTCTGTACGAACTGTGAAATGATTGCCATTAAGGTTTCACAAAGTCCGCCATCTTCAGCACTCCCGGCATGTAAGTCTCTTTCATTGACACAGCATCACCAAGGAATTTCCAGCCACGTGGTTGGTTAGCAACCACGTGGTTCAGCTATTGTGCGGCATCAGGCGGTTGCTAATGAGCTGCCGCTTTGACGAGCGTCCTGTGAGGCCGCCCCAACTCCGAACATAGAATATTTCCAGAGTGCCACAACTCGCCCGTTACCTCACAACGTAGGGCTGCAGAACGGCAAGAACCATATTCGCATCGGTTTTTAGTCTGTATCGGAACTGATGGGGACTCTTTTGTACCGACAAAGCCTCAATTTTTCATTGAACATCTAGAGGACAAGTTTGGAGAAGTGACAGCGGTGTCCAAGATGCGAAATGGTGCAGTCTTGATTCAGACAGCATCCCCAGCCCAATACCTAGTGTTACTCACCTGTGACAAGCTGGGTGGTATTTCTGTTTCTGTCACTCCCCATACAAGTCTCAACATGGTCCAGGGAATTATTTTTCGTCGCGATCTCCTCTTGCAGTATGACGACGAGCTCCGCGCCAATTTAGAATGGCGGGGTGTTAATTTCATCCGGTATGTTTACCAGGGACCCAAAGACAACAGGGTTGCTAATGGTGCCTTCATCTTGATGTTTGAGAGTGATTCATTGCCCGAAAAGATCAAGGTGATGATTTACTGCTGTGATGTTAAACCATACGTCTCTCCCCTTATGTAGTTCTTTAAGTGCTGGAAGTTCAGGCACATGTCTTCCGGCTGCAGTTCCAGTGTCACATCGAGACGGCGGACATCCACTGCACCCAGATAATCCATGTGTGCCACCTCCCACTTGGCATCACCTGTGGAGAGCACCACTCCCACTGCTCGCCGGACTGCCCAATACTTCAAAAGGAGCGGAAAAGCATGGAGTACAAGACCCTGGACTGGTTTACTTACTCAGAGGCTAAACGTAAATTCGAAAGATTACATCCCATTTCGTTGACGTCGGCATATGCTGCAGCTACATCGCTATCGCCGTTCCAAGTGCCAGTGCTTCCTCTCTCTGTGCCACAAACAGTGGGCCTCCGGGCTACCAGAATATGTCTGCCCCCTTGGTGGTAGGAGGCAAATCTTCCTCCGTTGCTCCTAAAGCACCTACATCAGGAGCAAGGCCCCCTCAAACACACGGGACTTTGGTCCCTTCCCCCCCGCTGGAGAAGGTACAGCCTCCTCCGGCTCCTCTCGTGTGGAAGGGGTCCCTTGGGGCCCTCTCTCCCAAGGTCTCCACTAATGCCATGGCGAACACTCGCCAGTGGCTCAAGGAGACAAAAGCTGCTGGATGAAGAGCTTCAGTCTTCCTCCATACCTGAAGCTGCTTCAGAGAAATCTGTCCAGCAAGCCCCTAAAGAGAAGTGAGAGAGCAAGCAAATTAAGTAATAGTCTGCTAATAAAGAGGACCCTCTGGTGGCCCCAACACCACCACTCCCTATCAATTCTGCATCTGAGAATGCAGTGGAGATCGTAGCGTCCCCTGCAGACTTGGATCTCACTGATGCTTCATCCAACATCGCAATGGCTACAAATACTTAATTGGTGGCAGCAGATGACCCTGAGGCATAACCTGCCTCCTTTCTCGCTTCATGCCTTCCCGCCCTCATGATATCATCATCCTCCAGTGGAATTGCGTCAGTTTTCTCCACCACCTGGCTGAGCTGTGGCAACTCTTAAGCTTTACACCTGCTTTCTGCATTGACCTCCAGGAAACCTGGTTCCCGACAATGTGAATACCTGCCCTCTGCGGCTATAAGGGATATTACAGGCACCGTAGTGACTATAATAATGTGTCAGGTGGAGTTCGTGTCTACTTCCTGAACTCAGCATGCAGTGAACCTGTGCCCCTTCACAACCCTCTTGAATCTGTATCTGTCAGGATGAAGACGACGTAGGAAATAACTGTCTGCAATGTATCTCTTCCTCCAGATGGTGCAGTATCCCTGAACGCATTGGCCGCACTGATTGAACAACTCCGTAAACCTTTTCTACTTTTGGGGATTTTAACGCCCATAACCTCTTGTGAGGTGGCATAGTTCTTACTGGCAGAGGCAGAGATTTCGAAAATTTGCTCTCACAACTCGACCTCTGCCTCTGAAATACAGGTGGCCCCACAAATTACAGTGTGGCACATGGCACATATTCGGCCATTGATATCTTGGTTTGCAGTCCTGGCCTTCCCTCATCTATCCATTGGAGAGCACATGACGACCTGTGTGGTAGTGACCACTTCCCCATCTTCCAGTCACTGCCTGCGGGTGCCTGCCCAGATGGTCTTTAAACAAGGCAGACTGGAAAGCCTTCACCTCTGCTGTCAGTGTTGAATCTCCCCCACATGGTAACATCGATGTGGTGGTTGAGCAGGTAACTACAATGATCGTTTCTGCGGCGGAAAATTTGATCCCTCCTCTTTCTTCCCGGCGAAAGACAGTCCCTTGGTGGTCACCCACTGGAAGTCGCTGAGGCAATTCAGGAGCATCGGTGAGCTCTACAGCGGCGTGACACCTTTCCTTGTTGAACCTCATAGCTGTTCAACAGCTCCGTGCCCATGTTCGCCAGCTTATCAGAAGGCGGAAACAAGAGTGTCGAGAGAGATACGTCACCTTCCCAAGTCTGGGCAAAGATCAAACTAGTTTTTGGGTACCACACCCCAACAGGTGTTACTGGTGTTAACATAAATGGCGTGTTATCTACCGATGCAAACGCAATTGTCGAGCACTTTGTGGAGCACTATGCTCGTGCCTCTGTTTTGGAGAATTACCCCCGAGCCTTTTGCCCTCTCAAACGGCAGATGGAAGGGAAAGTCCTCTTGTTCACTACATGCCACAGTGAATCCTTTAACGCCCCATTTACAGAGTGGGAGCTCCTCAGTGCCCATGCACATTTCCCCGACACTGCTCCTGGGCCAGATCGGATCCACAGTTGGATGATTAAACATCGCTTGCCTGACTACAAGCGACATCTCCTCATGATCTTCAACCGGATCTGGGGCAATGGCATCTTTCCATAGCACAGGCGGGAGAGCACCATCATTCCAGTGCTCAAACATGATAAAAACCCACTTGATGTGGATAGCTGTCTTCCCATCAACCTCACCAACGTTCTTTGTAAGCTGCTGGAATGTATGGTGTGTTGGCGGTTAGGTTGGGTCCTGGATTTACGTGACCTACTGGCTCCATGCTGGGATGGTTTTTATCTGGGTTGCTCAACAAATGATAATCTTGTGTCCCTCGAGTCTGCCATCGAAACATCCTTTTCCAGATGCCAACATCTTGTTGTAGTCTTTTTGATTTATGAAAAGCGTATGACACCACCTGGCGGCATCATATCCTTACCACAATATACCAGTGGGGTCTCTGTGGACCGCTTCCGATGTGTATCCATAATTTCCTGTCACATCTTACTTTGTTTGTCCAAGTCGTTGCCTCCCATAGTCCCGTCTCCCCCCCCCCCCCCCCCCCCCCCATATCCAGGAGAATGGGGTCCCACGGGGCTCGGTATTAAGTGTAACTCTATTTTTAGTGGCCATTAACAGTCTAGCAGCAGCTGTAGGGCCGTCCATCTCACCCTCTGTGTATGCAGACAACTTCTGCATTTCGTACTTCCCCCACCAGTATTGGTGTTGCTGAGCAGCGCATACAGGTAGCCATCCACAAGGCGCAGTCATGGGCACTAGCCCATGGCTTCCAGTTTCCGGCCACAAAGTCGTGTGTTATGTACTTCTGTCAGCATTGTACCGTACATCTGGAACCAGAGCTTTACACTACTGACGATCCCCTCACTGTAGTGGAGACATACCGAGTTTTAGGACTGGTTTTCGACGCCAGATGGACTTGGCTTCCTCACCTTCGTCAGCTTATGCGAAGTGCTGACAGTATCTCAATGCCCTCCGCTGCCTGAGCAACACCAACTGGGGTGCAGATTGCTCTACGCTGCTGCAGCTATACAGAGTGCTTGTTCAATCCCGCCTTGACTATGGGAGTCAAGCGTATGGTTTGGCGGTGCCCTCAGCATTGCATTTACTCGACTCAGTGCACCACTGTGACGTTTGACTAACGACGGGAGCTTTTAGGGGGCGGAGTCCGGTGACCAGTGTCCTTGTGGAGGCCGGAGTCCTTCCTTTGCAGGTCAGGCATGGACAAGTGCTGGCCAGTTGCGTTGCACACATTCGTAGTTCACCTGCGCGTCCAAATTACCGTCTCCTTTTCCCAGGCATGGCGGTTCATCTCCCACATCGGCGGCCCAGGCCAGGGCTTACAATTACAGTTCACAGCCGATCGCTTCGATCTGAACTGGAGTCCTTGCCTTTACCACCTATATTGGAGGACCATTCATGTACACCTCCATGGTGCACACCTAGGCTGCGGCTTTGCCTGGAACTTTCGCATGGTCCAAAGGACTCGGTTCGCTCCATGGCTCTCCACTGTCACTTCCTCTCGATTCTTGACATGTACCAAGGCCATAAAGTGGTGTACACTGAAGGCTTGATGGCTGATGGTCATGTAGGCTTCGCGTGTGCCCATGGAGGACATATTGAACAGCATCCCGTGCCCAACGGCTGCAGTGTTTTTACAGCATAGCTGGTGGCTATATCTCGTGCTCTTGAGCACATCTGTTCATGCTCTGGGGAGTTGTTTCTTCTGTGTACTGACTCCTTGAGCAGCCTACAAGCTATCAACCAATGCTACCCTCGTCATCCTTTGGTAGCAACCATCCAGGAGTCCATCTATGCTCTGGAACAGTCCAGTCGTTCAGTGGTGTTTGTGTGGACTCCAGGGCACATTGGAATCCCAGGCAACAAACTTGCTGAGAGGCTAGCCAAACAGGCTACTCAGAAACCGCTTATGGAGATTGACATTCTAATAACTGACCTGCGTTCATTTTTATGTCACCAGGTTTTTCGGCTTTGGGAGACGGAATGGCATAGTCTCAGTACGCACAACAAACTGCGTGGCATTAAGGAGACTACGAATGTGTGACAGTCCTCCATGCGGGCCTCTCACAGGGACTCTGTGGTTCTCTGCTGGCTCCGCATTGGTTGACCCACGACTACCTCTTACACCAGGAAGACCCACCTCATTGTCGATGCAGTGCCCGGTTGACAGTGGCCCATATTCTGGAGCACTGTCTCACTTTGACTGCCCTGTGACGAAATCTTCGGTTACCTGACTAGTTGCCGCTAATTTTATCTGACAACGCCACATTGGCTCATTTAGTTTTATGGGTCATTCCATGTCAAGTCACCCAGGCCTTGACACCAACCATGTGAGATTTTGATGAAACTTCGTACAATTACTTCTTTTATCATCCTGAAAGCACTTGTAAAATTTTTTTGCTGTATCTTTTTTTTTTAAGCTTTTAGATTTGGCGTTGTTTTAGCAGTCGGAAAACGTAACTTAAATGTGTCCTCACAACTAAAAAAAAAAAAATTGTATATTAAAGAATACTCAAGATATCAGTATGAAATTTTGGAATAAGTTTGTGTATTATATCTAAATGTAAAAAAAACTGCAATATCTAGAGTCTCAGACCTGATAGAAAGCTCAAATTTGTTTTAAAATATTCTTAATTGTATAGTCTATTAGATAAAAGAAAAATTATGTTGGCTTTTTAACCTGTTGAAGAGTTACCTAATTTTTAAAATAATATTAATTATATTTTAATAATAAAAAGTACCAAGTGACTTAGACACTGAAAATAAGTTTTTGTCTTCTTGGAGTAACAATGTATGCTTGGATTTTGTTTTGTTACTCCTGTGTTTTGAAGTAAAAAATTATTACAGTGTTAAATAGTGCTTGGATAGTATTTTATTAAGTTTATTCGAACTTTCAGTAAGTACTGTTACTTAGTTTACAGAGATTCTTTTCCAATATCCTATAAAAGTAACCAGAACAGTAATCAGACCAAAAGTGAAATCAGTATGTCAGATATTCAAACCTGTAGCGTAGGGTTATTTAAAAAAATCTGACTGTTTCCAAACAACCTACACACCTTCAAAAAAGTGACAACCGGTATCTGAATTGAGTGAGGAAGAAAAAGATTTGATCCACTTACGATCTAGAATTAATCTGTGTGAATTTAAGAATGTATGTTCATACCACAGCTATTACTTTTTAAATGTTTTTGAAAAGTATCAAACAACATGTGTAGACCCACTAAAAAAACACAAAAAGCCCATCAAAAAATCATTGAGAAGTGTAGACTTGGATCTTTCTAAACAATTACTGACAAAAAATATTAGCATAAAACCTGGACAAAAGCTTTACTCAACATGCCGTAACTTTTGTGAGGAAAAATTAAGAGTTGAAGTCAATGAAAGTGAAACAGATGATGAAGTCATGGTTGAATTAGAGTCATTGGAATCCAGAAATGAATCCCTCGTACAAACAAACATTGCTCTTGATAATTTAGGTTTAACACCGATAAAGCTTCATGGCTTGTCACAACAAAGTAAAGGGTCTTATTTTAAAAGGAAGGTTAGCAGTATTGAAAAGACTGCAAAAAAGGCGGTTTCAAAAGCATTAAAATATGATGCACCAAGTTCTGATGATGACGAAGAAGATAAAAGTGTGGCTGAGAAAGCAAAGGATTTGGACGTAATGATTTCTCTTATGAAAGAGAAGATTTCATCTGTTGGGAGGTCTAGAAAAATCCAGATTCTGACCTTGGCTCCAGATTCTTGGAGTCGAAATAAAGTGATGAAAGAATTTAATGTAAGAGCTAGAAAGCTAAAATCTGAAAAGGGTATTTTGGAAACTCCTGGTCCAAAAAAAGGTAAAACTCTTTCTGAAAATACAGTAAGACTTGTAACAGATTTTTATGAAAAGGATGAAAGTTCCAGAGTGCTACCTGGAACAAAAGACAAAGTAAGTGTTCAAAAAAAGTGTACATGCATAAAAGACTCATTTTGTGTAACTTGAGAGAACTCTATTATTCTTTCAAATGGGAGAATCCGCAGGTAGAAGTAGGATTTTCAAAATTTTGTTTCTTGAGACCTAAATGGTGTATCCTTGCTGGTGCTGCAGGCACACACACTGTATGTGTATGCAGTATCCACCAGAATGTTAAACTATTACTGGATGCTGTGAAAATTGAAGAATCTTATAAAGACCTGATTAAGATGCTTGTGTGCAACATGGAAAACCAAAACTGCATGCTACATCATTGCGACAGCTGTCCTGCAAATACTGCACTAACTGAGTACTTAACTAAAAAACTAAGTGAAGATTATGATTTAGAAGAAGAAATTGTAATCAGTCAGTGGGTTAACACAGACAGGGCAGAAATGATCAAACAGTCTCAGTGTTGAAGACTACATTTCTGTATTGGTTAGGTCATTGGAAAAGCTCACCCCACACTCGTTTATAGCAAAATCCCAATCAGCAGCCTTTAAAAGATTGAAAGAAGACCCACCACCCAAAACAGCAATTATTGTGATGTATTTCAGTGAAAATTATTCCTTTGTTATACAAAATGAGATCCAAAGTTATCACTGGAATAGAGGTGGTTGTACTCTACACCCAGTTGGAGTTTTTCTAAGAAATGAGGAAAACAATGTTTTTGTTTCCAATCACTGTTTTTTATTAGTGATGACCAAGAACATGACACTGGTTTTGTTAACTTTGTACATAAGACATTACAAAGTGGCTGTCATTACATCATACTGACATTGACTCAGTTCACTACTTTACAGATGGTTGTGCTGGGCAGTACAAAAATAGAAACAGTTTTAAAAATTTGAGTGAACACTTGAGAGACTTTTAATTTGAAGGCCGAACACGCTTTTTTTGCAACAAGTCATGGGAAGTCAATTTGTGATGGCCTAGGAGGAACTATTAAAAGAATTTCAAGGAAAGCCAGTCTACAGCTTTCAGATGAAGAACAAATAATGACAGCAATTGATGTGTACATGTTTTGTGAAAAAAATATTGAAAACATTCATTTTCACTTTATTGACAAAAAAGAAGCTGATTTGCTACGGTTAAAACTAGAAAAACATTTTTCAGCAACCCAAACCATTCCTGGAACAAGAAGTTTTCATAACTTCAAACCACTTCCAACAAACAACCTTGAAATTAGAAGGACTGCAGATAGTGTAAAACCCTCCTTAGTCTTTTCTTTCGATTCTTCTTCTGATTGGGTTCGTGTTGAACCATCCATAAATAGCTATGTGGCTGCAAATTATGATGGTAAATGGTACTTTGGACTGGTAAAAACAATATTCAATGATGAAGAAGATGCAGAAATTCTATTTATACATCCTTCAGGACCAGCTGCATCATTTCATCGGCCTGAAAGAGAAAATTCTTGCATAGTGCCTTTGGAGCACATAGTCTGTGTAGTAGACGCACCTCAATCAAGCGGCACTGGAATAATTTATTACTTGAAAAAAGACTGTATCAAAAGAACTGAAAGCTCTTGGATGAAGTGGAAAAACAGTTTGAATCAGCATTAATGTTTATTAAAAAGACAAAATTACTCAAAAAATTCAATGTTTCAAGCAATCAGTTGGGTTATACATAAGTGTCGTAAGTACACTATCTTCGTACATAATTCTAATGTAATCTACTATAATTAATAAACGTGTTAAAAAAGCCATCATTATTTTTGTTTTATCAATAGCCTATATGTTCAAGAGTAAATTAAAACAAATTTGAGCATTCTATCAGGTCTGAGACTCTAGATATTGCAATTCTTATAAAACAAAACATCCGTTAAAAACATATATATTTTTTTTTCATAGAAAATATTAATATATTTTAATAGTATCATTTTTATCTTCAAATATGTATAATAAATAAACTTGCTGCAAAAATTCATGGTGTTATCTTAAAGGGTTTTTAAGATAAGCAATTTTAAAGTTTTGAATACAAATTAAATTTACCATTTCCGAAGGTTCGGAAAACGCAAAACATAAAAACTTTAAAAATTTATTAAAAAAAACCTATAAGAAATACAGCAAAAAAAAAATTTTGCAGGTGTTGTCAGGATGGTATTAGAACCATTTGAGCCAAATTTCATGAAAATCTAATTAGGTGGGTGTAAAATTTTTTTTTTTTTGGATGATTTGATATGGAATGACCCTTATGTTTTATTTGTGAGGGTGGGTTTTATTATTCTGTATAAGTTTTAGTACATGTCCTCTGTCCCTCTGTGTCCTCCACCCATGTGCTTTTAGGTTGGAGGTTTTAATGGGTTGCAGAGTGGCTGGCTTCTCCTTTGTATTCTCATGGTCAGCCAGTCATGGTAATCCGTTTTGTCGTTTTAATATCTTTTACCTGTTTCTTGCATTTCTGTTGTTTTCTTCTCCCCTTTTGTCCATTTAAGTGTTTGTTGCCCTTCCATCGTTCTTGTGGTTTTTCCTTTCTCTCTGTTTTGTGTTGTCAGTCTTGCTTATTTTATTCTCGCCCTTGTGGCATTGTTTTATTCAGAACAAGGGACTGATGACCTAGCAGTTTGGTCCCTTCCCCATCCCCCCTCTTTCAAACCAACCATCCTCTCCTCCTCTCCAAGAAACAAGTTTCAATGATGACGCTTCTCCAATGCTCTATGGTTAACGTGCATTCTGTTGGAACCATTCTGGTCCCGAGGGTGCATCCAGAGGGGTCTGTACTTTGGTTCATACAGCTGTCATCAGTGAATGGATTCCCCTTTGTACTCTGTTGGGGACAATTGTGGTGTGGGTGCAATTGACCTCAGCAATTGCCATTTTCAGTGTATTGATCATATTAATGCAATGACTTCTGCCCCCCTTCCCCCTTTTCTCCTACTTCG